>NW_028236874.1:0-56628 GCF_017979445.1 Akebia trifoliata
CAATAAAATTATTCCTTCGAAATCTCGCATTATCTAAGGTCATTCCGAATGACTTTCGATTGAACAATAAAAAAAAATATATACCGGATTAGGATATTCAAAATTAAATCACATGATCTATAATTAAGCCAAAAGAATAGAGAAAAACATAAATAAATAAAACACAATAAGCAAATAATCAACTAACTAAAAATCAAATAAAAAGGTCCTACTAGCGACGTATCCCATACTCGGGGCTTTTCAAGTTTGATCCTCAATGTCCCCAGCGAGTCGCCACTGAAAGCGCCCTCGATCCGCGGGGTGCGCGGATCCACTTTTGACCCTTGAGGTTTGGGAGTCGCCACCTAGTTATTGTGGTCTAGGAACCAAACTGACTCTAAAATGGATAAAAAGGAACTAATCTACTATAGAAATCTGAATCCGGAGATCATGTTACGGGGTTGGAAGGTGTTAGGCACCAACCCCGCCCGGCCAATGCCGGTTTCTACTTATTCCCAATATAACTACATCGCTAATGATAAAACCTAGATTAAAAAAATAATAAAAAAAAACCTTACCTTCGATCTGCAAAAGTACTATTCCCTCAGATCTGAAAAACAGTTCCTTGTACCGTACTCCTTGCTTCGTTTTGTTCCCGGATCTGATTTCTGATCTCCGAGGCAAGGTGTCTCCTTCTTGGATCTAGATGCTTTGAATTTGTGGTGGATTTTTGGGGTGTTTTTGAAAGGTTTCTAGGTGTTTTTTAGGCTAAAATCGGAGTAGGGGTGTTAGGGAAGGAGTTGGGGCTCCAAAATTAGGGTTTTGGGGAGGTTGTGGAGGCTTCTTCACTTACTTTTTCTAGGGTTTCTTCTTTGATACAAAAATAGGATGTGGAGGCTCCTATTTATAAAGTTTTTAGAAGCATTTAGGGTTTGATTAGGGTTTCTTTTTAGGGTTTCAATTAGGGTTTTGACTTAGTCTTTAGGGTTTTAGGGTTTTGACTTTAGTCTTATGAGATTGACTTGATTAGTTTTTAGATTAGGGTTTGGATTTAGGGTTTTGACCTTAGTCTTATGAGATTGACTTGATTAGTTTAGATTAGGGTTTTGATTTAGGGTTTTGACCTTAGTCTTATGAGATTGACTCGATTAGTACCTTGACTTCAGTCTTGCTGGATTGACTTTAATTTTGACTTCAGTCTCACTTGATTGACTTTAATACTTTGACTTCAGTCTTGCTTGATTTACTTTTAATTTTTGGAGAACCCCCTTCTATTATATCTTTAATTCTTTGAACCCCCAAATGGAGGGGTCCTTAAAGAAATATCCCACGAACCCTCAACAATTTTGCCTGAGAGTCCAATTAATCGATTTTTTAGGTTCAACTTTTTAAATTAATTTCATTAATGTTTCACTTTAATTATTTAATGTTTTATTTATTAATTTCGAATTTTTTAATTATGAAAATTGTGAAATTACTGTTTTGCCCTCGGAGAGGATTTTTTACGTTTTAAGTCGTTTTTCAATGTTCCAGGTTTTTTTGAAATCAGTTTTTCATAAGGAATTCAATGGGAATGTTGGTTTTTGTCATTTATGAAGTTTTTTATATGAAATGATCGTGAACTTTATGAGGGGTATTTTCGTAATTTTGTCAAATTTTGTGAAAATTGGCGAAGTGGTTTACTTGGTTTCGATTTATTGTTTTATGTGTTTGAGTGGGTTTTCCTAAGCGTAATGCAGGCTCTAGAGTTGTTTTGATGTTAGGGGTATTTTGGTAATTTAGTGATTTTTATCGTGAAACTTCTTTTTTATTTGCAAGATGATGATTTCTATGTTTCTGGGGTCGTATTTTCCTAGCGTAGCGTGGTTTCTAAGTTTTGTCAGTTCGAGATACCTCATCCGAATTTCTGAAACATATCTGGTAACAAAATAAAGCATTGGAATAGACGTCCATCATTGGGAACCTTTGCGATCGGGTCGACGACTTGATTAATCAGGCGGATGCAAAAATAGGGTGTCTACACAATCACGACGAAAGTTGGGACAATCACCTTTCGAAGAAATTTCTTCAAAGACCAAGCCTTATATCTCTAAAGTCGAATTGGAGATGTTAAAAGAAGAGTTAACCCTGCCGGTTACACCTCTCCAGAAATCTTACGTAGTAAGGACACCCGTGAAAAGTGTTATCCCAGCTACATCAATCACAAACAACATCGCGAAGGTTGAGTCTGAAAGTTGGTTCAGTTCTAAAGCTCCAAAGTTATTTGAAATCGCCGGTTACAGAAAAGGTAAACCCATATGATTTGGTGAACTACTATCAACTGATCAAACGCATAGCTTAACTACAACACAAATCAAACTTGTTCAAGCTAGAGAAAGAGTTTCATTCACACGAGTAGGGTTAGGATATATGCTAGAAGCTCCAATCAAAATTTTTAAGATTAAGATGGCTTCTTCACAACATATTACAGTAGAAGTCATCGATGAGTCTATTAAAGAAACACCAGTTTCACGCACATCGGTCTTTGATCGAATTGGTAGTCATATCTTGACCACATCGGTATTTGACCGATTGGGCACTTTAGATGATCATCATAATGTACAAGTTCATAAACCTCGTGCATCTGCATTATCTAGACTCGGTCAGAATGTTGGAATAAAAATATAAAAGGAATCACGATGCCAACCTAAGCAAAAAAAATAAACATGTTGAGCATAAAGATAGTAGTGGCTTGCATAACACTATTCCATCTCACATGAAATGACAAACATCTTTAGAAGTCTCGATATCAGATGCATTTTGATAAGAATGCAAAATGTCATATTTTTTTCCTTTAATATTTAGTCCTTTACACATATTTAGTGCCTAAATGTACTCATTATTCTTTTATTTTGATTTAGCATGCAAACGGAGGTGTTAAGTGCAATACGAAATTAATTCGGCAATTTTGAACAGTTTCGACATCACTTTGTAATTTGGGCAGAACTCTCTCATCCGAACTCCGATTGAGATGATTCAAAATGTTGTGGAACGCTAAGAAGAAGATTTACAACTTTTGTGTTTTGAGTTTTGAGAGATATGAGTTGTATCAAGGTCAAAATCGGGTTTGAAGTTACTATATGTACACTGTTGACGCGAATTTGACACGGATTTGATTCGGTGTATTTTCGAAAGTCTCCAAATTTGGTGCACAAAAATTTCAACTTAAAACACCACTTTCCTAATTATATTAGGACTTTATTTTTAATAATTTTTTCTTAATTAGTCAGATTTTGATATTGTTATTGGAGGATAAGATTTAGAATATTTTTAGGAGATTTTGTAGGCTTCTAAGGAGGAAAAAAAAAGAACGGGTAGAAGAAAAAAAGAAAAAGGAAGAGACTTGAAGGATCTCTATCTCTCTCTCTCTCTCTCTTTCTGTGTATTATTTGATTTTAATCTTTTCTTGAGGAAAGAAGAACCAGAGACTTGGGGAACTAGGGGCCGACGAGTTGCTGCCAAGAAGAAAGAGAAGTTGCTGAAATTTTTTAACAACGTTACTGCCAAGAAGTTTACAACGTTGCTACTTGTATTCGTTTTCAATCATCAACATCATCGCCATGAGGAATATCACCATCAACACATCTCAAACTTCTTTGGTTGTGTTAAAAAGTGTAACATTTATGACTTTTATTTATTTTTATTATTTCAACCCTGGTTGCTATTGGATTAAAAAACATCTTGTTGGATTCTTAAGTTGGAAATATTTAATTCAATGAGTTAGTGACTTTCAGATTCATTAATTGATATTTTCGGATTGGTGATATGTAGACACATGAATCAGTGAATTTTAATTATGTATGCTGAATTTTCAGTTCGGTCATATTGAAAACTTTGATATTAACAGTCATTGAAGCCATAATTGTATCTCTAATCACCTAATTAATTTGGAGTATGATTTAAAAGTGGTAAAAACTATGAACAATAGTTGTGATTTGAAAATTGCATGTTCTTTAGCCATGGACTTTTCCATAGGTTTGAAGAGTAGGTTATTGAATCATAATTCCTTTTGATCTTAATGATTTGTTTAAGAAGTTGTAAGGATACGCTGAGTATTAACTTGATTGCTTAATCAAAATAACTAGGTGATGGACTTTTCCAAAATCCTAGGGTTTATCTAAGAAGGAATTTATAAGATGCATGATCTCTTTAGGCTTGCACTTTGATTCAATTCGGATATATAATTAAGGCATAAAATTTGTCGTCTATGTTGAAGCAATTTGATTAGTCATTTAATGAATTTGATTTTCTGAATTGTGAGAGAAGAGGATCAATTGTAAATATTTATTTCTTTAATTTTTATTTTTATTTTATTTATTTATTTATTTTTATTTTTATTTTCTTAAATCCGAATCGCCAAAATTGAAAACTCCTTAAATTTGTGTAATATGTTTGTTTCCAACTTGTTAATTAAACTAACTAAAATTTGTTATGACTCTTTAGAATAGGAGTACCCGCAATCCCCGGCCAATAACGATACCCTACAAATCACTTTACTACAATCTTCTATAGGGTTTATTGATGACTAAAAATATGGTCAATCAAATGGCGCCGCTGCCGGGGATTGTAAAATCCCTATGTTTTAGTGTCATTTAACTTGTTAAATAGTCTATTTTACTTGTTAAACTTGCTTGTAATACATCTTGTGTTACACTTATTGAAATTTGAGCATGAGTTTTCCTTAATCACTATGGCGATCACGTTGTGACATTTTTAGGAAGGGAAGTTTATTATTATTCTTTCAAATTTAACTTGTATATTATTGTCTTTGCTTTTGTGGTTCAGGTCCATGAATGTCCACAGTTAGTAGAAAGACTCAAGAATTTGCAAAACGCTTGGCCTTTGCTAAAAGAAGTTGCACATCAACCCCCACCTCACCCCATTAGGCAAATGTTTTCTTTAACTGATGGGGGAGCCGCACCAACTTGTATTACTTATCCAGAACCAGCAATTGGCAAAGTAGCTGAATTTGAACTGAAGAGTGGGTTTTTACACCATTTACCCAAATTCCATGGGCTTACTAATGAAGATCCTCATAAGCATCTCAAGGAGTTTCAGTTTGTATGTTCAAGTATGTGCCCACAGAATGTGGATCTCAACATTTTGAAGCTGAAGTCATTCCCTTTCTCACTTGAAGATAGGGCAGAGACTTGGTTGTTTGATCTACCCTCAGGCTATATTAACACATGGGAGAAGTTGATAACTGAATTTCTGACTAAGTACTTCCCTGCTTCAAGGATTACTGTCTTGAGAAAGCAAATAACTGGAATTGAGCAAAGGAAGGATGAGGCATTTTATGCCTACTATGAGAGATTCAAAAGCATAGTTGCATTATGTCCTTCACATGGGATGAAGGAAGGAAATCTACTTACTTACTTTTATGAGGGACTCCTCCCTCTTGAACGTCAATTGTTAGATGCTGTTGTTGGAGGTTCTTTTGTGGATAAGACACCTGAAGTTGCTAAGGAGTTGCTCGCCCAACGTGCTCTTAATTATCAACAATATAAGGGAGTGTTAAACTCCACTCGTGGGGTGAATGAGGTATCTTCTAACTCTACTCTTGAGGAAAAGTTAATAAAATGTCTACTCTTCTGTCTCAGGTATTGAACGTGAATGGAGCACAAGTACAACAAGTTGCTCAAATTTGTGGTGTGTGCTGCACTCAAGGGCATCCAACTGACCAATGCCCCCAACTGATCAATAATGGAGGATGGGAGTCTCTTAACGCTGTTGGGTTTCAAGGTAATCAAGGTGGACAAAGGTATAACCCTTTCTCTAACACATATAACCTTGTACTTAGAGATCAACCCAATTTACGTTGGGCCAACAATGATAATATTCAGAACCCTCAAAGAAAAGGGCAAGTGTTTCCACGCCCTCCAGGTTTTCTGATGAGACCTCAGGTACCTCAAAACTTTGTCTCACCTCAGGTACCTCAAAACTTTGTATCTAATCCTCATGTGCCTACAAATTCTACTGCTCCTAATTATGATGAGATTTTAAAGTTCCTTGCTCAAGGGCAACATAATTTAAATACTACTACTCAAGCTCTTGTTACAGGTCAACAGGCTCACACTAAAGACATTGTAGAGTTGAAAAAGCAGTTGGGACAAGTAGTAGACTTCATGGGAAAGATAACCGAGAGCGAAAAATTACCTAGCAACACTGTTCCCAACCCAAATATCGAACAAACTAAAGCTGTTACGACAAGGAATGGTAAGACCCTTGTGGATGTTCCCAAAACCCTAAAGAAGGCCCAAGTGACCCACAATGAGTAAAAGGATAAAGAGAAAGATCTTTCCACATCAAAGACAGAAATGATTAGTCCTTCATCATCTGAGAAGGCTTTGAAACCTCGAGGTAATGAGCAAAACCCTAAAAATTCTTTGGATTCTAATCCTTTTGCTTGTGTGCCTTTTCCTAGTAGGTTTGCCAAAACCAAGAAGGATGAATCTGATCAAGCCATCTTGGAGATTTTTAAGAAGGTACAAGTCAACATGCCTTTAATTGAGTGTTTGAAGCAAATGCCAAAATATGCCAAATTTTTGAAAGAGCTTTGCACTACAAGGAGGCAAACTCGTGAGAAAGAGGTGGTAAAGATGAATGAGACAGTCTCTGCGGTCATCCAAAGGAAATTGCCACCAAAGTTTAAGGATCAAGGGAGTTTTTCTGTTCCTTGTGTGATTAGTACCAATAAATTTGATAATGTCATGTTAGACTTAGGAGCTTCAATTAATGTGATGCCTTATAGTCTTTATGCTTCTTTAGATCTGAGTGAACTTAAAAGTGATAATGTTGTTATCCAATTGGCTGATCGATCTAACAAGTATCCTAAAGGATACGTTGAGGATGTTCTTGTGCAGGTGAATCAACTCATTTTTCCCGCTGACTTCTATGTCCTTGATATGGAAGAGGCACCCATAAATTCCACTCTATTACTTTTAAGGCGCCCATTCATGAGGACTGCAAAAACAAAGATCGATGTTTATGGAGGAACATTGACCATGGAATTTGATAATGAAATTATACGCTTCAACATCTTTGAAGCTATGAGGTATCCATTAACTAACATTAAACCCTGTTTTTCTATTGATATTATTGATTCATTTGTGCAGAGGTTTATGGAAGCAATGGAAGAGGATGAGTTGAAAGTAACACTCTCTCAAGGAGTTGGTTATAATGAGAATGGAGATTCCATTTCTAAAACTGAGTTGGAAAAGGCTGAAGAGTTCATTGTGATCAGAACCGTGGCCTCCCTTGAGTCCCTACCCATTTTACCAAGGTATATTCCTCATTTTTCCCTTCCTATTTCTACTAACAAGATGTTACCTTCAGTAATACAGGCCCCTACACTTGAGCTTAAGGTTTTGTCAGATCACTTGAAGTATGTCTTTTTAGGGGATAAGGAGACGCTGCCTGTTATTATATCCTCAAAGTTTGAGGAGAATCAAGAAAAGAAACTTGTGGACATTCTTAAGAAGTACGAAACCGCCATTGGTTGGACTTTGGCAGATATCAAGGGAATCAACCCAACCATGTGCGTCCATAGAATCCTATTGGTGGATGGTGCCAAACCCACCAAAGAAGCCCAGAGACGCCTACATCCACCCATGATGAAGGTAGTGCAAAATGAGATAATAAAATTACTTGATTGTGGCATTATTTACCCTATTTTAGATAGCAAGTGGGTGTCTCCTATTCAAGTTGTGCCAAAGAAGTCTGGAGTTACTATAGTAAAGAATGAGGAGAATGAGCTTGTACCTCAACGAGTTGTGACTGGTTATCGAGTTTGCATAGATTATAGAAAGCTCAATGCGTCAACAAGGAAGGACCATTTCCCTCTACCCTTTATCGATCAGATGCTTGAGAGGTTAGCTGGTTACCCTTTTTATTGTTTTTTGGATGGATATAGTGGGTACAACCAGATCTGTATAGCCCAAGAGAATCAAGAGAAGACCACCTTCACTTGCCCTTTTGGCACTTATGCCTGCAGACGTATGCCATTTGGATTGTGCAATACACCAGGTACGTTTCAACGTTGTATGCTTTCCATTTTTTCTGAATACATTGAGAATATCATTGAGGTCTTTATGGATGATTTTAGTATCTTTGGTTGAGATTTTGATGCATGCTTAGGAAATTTGGAACTTATTTTAAAACGTTGTGTTGAAACTAACTTGGTTCTGAATGGGGAAAAGTGTCACTTCATGGTAACTCAAGGGATTGTTTTAGGACATATTATATCTGCTAGGGGGATTGAGGTTGATAAATCTAAGGTAGATCTTGTACGTTACTTACCCTCTCCCACTTGTGTGAGAGAGGTTCGGTCATTTCTTGGTCATGCAGGATTTTACAAGAGATTTATCAAGGATTTCTCCAAGGCATCAAGGCCCTTGTGTCGGTTGCTCCAAAAAGACACTCCATTTGAGTTTGATGAGGAGTGCAAGAAGGCTTTTGAGAAGTTGAAGGAGTTATTGACTACTGCTCCAATTATGTCTCCACCTAATTGGTCCTTACCTTTTGAATTGATGTATGATGCGTCAGATTACGCTGTTGGGGTTGTGTTGGGACAAAGAATAGTTAAGAAGCCCTATGCTATCTACTATGCCTCTAGGACGCTCAATGATGCCCAACTGAACTATTCCACAACTGAAAAAGGGCTCCTTGCTATGGTTTTCGCTTTAGATAAATTTCGCTCTTATTTACTTCAAACTAAAGTTATTGTTTATACTGATCATGCAGCTTTGAAGTATTTGATGACAAAGAAGGAGGTCAAACTGAGGCTGATTAGATGGGTGATGTTACTTCAAGAATTCAATTTGGAGATCAAAGACAAAAAGGGGAGTGAAAACTTAGTAGCCGACCATTTGAGCAGACTTGTACATGAGGAGGACACCTTACCCTTGCAAGAATCATTCCCAGATGAGCAGCTCTTTAGGATTGAGATAAAAAGAGACAAAACTGGAAATGAATTCAAGGTGAATGGTCATCGCTTGAAGACTTACTATTAGGCTTTTATGGAGCACACTGTGGAAGAAGTACCCCTCCTAGAGGCTCCACTCACAAAAGACTAAAAACGAGGTACATAGTCTAGGCTGAAGGACTGTAAACATTCAAGCGCTACTGGGAGGCAACCCAATTCAGCCAAGGCTATTGAAGATACATCAACACAGATTTGCATTTTCTTTCTCTCCTCTATTTACTTTGGTTGATTTCATTTTTTTTTATATTTTTATTTTTTTATTGTGTGATTTTCGTGAATACTTTGCTCATGTTTATATTTCTACTTACAGGCTTATTCTGATTTACATTGAGGTCAATATAGGATTTAAGTGTGGGGGAGGGATTTACAACTTTAAGATTCAAAAAAAAAAAATTAAGAAAATTAAAAAAAAACATTTTCTTTTTAGAATTCCTTCCAACTCAATGATGAAACTGATTCTTAAGATAGATGGCTTGTAAATAGACTTGAGCATACTTTTACAGATAAAACAATAAATGGAGTTAATTTGCTTATATTGTAGTCATACTTGGAAATTTTGATGCACATTAGCCTTGATTCGAGTAAATCTGTTATCTTAAAGTGAAGCATGGAGACATATTGAATGATACTTGCATAATCCCGCAATATTTGTGAGCTATTCGAGCCTTATAATTGATTCATTATACATATCAATTTAAACTTCTTTTCTGAGTGCATCTTGCGAATATCATGTTTTCTAGAACTTGCTTTAAACCAGCTTGAGACAATTTTACATGTTCAGATTTGGAGAAAACGGAGGTAAATTAGGATTTTACCACCATGACCAAATAGCCTTTGTCTTGATCGTGATTTGACCCTTAGATAGCCCTTTGAGCCTTCATTAGCCTATTTTCTTCATTAAGCCACATTCACTTACTCTTTTGAACTTAAACACTTTACCTACCCTTTTCCTTGGAGCTAGTGAGCTTGGATCTTGTTTATAAGGTGATATCAGGAAGGGTGGAAAAGCATAAGTGTGGGGGAGGATTTCATATGGTTCTAAGGTGTAAGATTTGTTAAAAAAAAAGAAAAAAGATTGTGATCAAAGGAGAAGTAGGGACATGAAAAGAAGTGTTGTGATTTAAAGAATACAAGTTCTGAAGAAATGGGAGCATTACAAATCTCTAAAAAAAAAAAAAAAAAATAAAAAAAAAAAAAAAATTGATGATATCTACCCTAGAGTGATCGAAATGTGGTACTTAATGATGAAGACCTATTTATTGACATTTCTAATTGCTTTTTAGTTCTGAGGAGTGATATCCTTGCTCTTCCTTCTTATGAACCCTTGACCCTTTAGCCCCATTACAACCTTTTCAAAGACCTCTTGATCCTTTGATGTTCTGTTTTAAATGTGGAGAGTGGGTGGACAAGTAAGCCTATGGTTTAAACTGTTTTCACAAGTGTTTGAGTGATTAGTGTAGTTAGCACCATATCAAATTGAGAGAAAACCAGAGTGATACATCGTGAGAAGTAAAGTTTGATACAATTTGTGCATTAACTTGAGGATGCATATTATACTTATATTTGGCTAAACACACACACACACACATTCCAAGTATGAATGCTATATAGTCTTAATAACTCTGTGGCTTATTTTTGAAGTAAACTTGTGCTCTTCCTACTTTATTATGCCATACCATCTAAAGGATCTCTGAGATGTAAGTTGGAAGGATTAGAGTCATTTAATTTGTGTTATGTCATTGTAGTGTTTTTAGTTAGTCTTCGTCGTTTTCCTTGAGTTTCTACTAGGTTACATTTTGTTTTGTTTTGCCCGAGGACGAGCAAAAGTTAAGTGTGGGGGAATTTGATAAGAATGCAAAATTTCATATTTTTTTCCTTTAATATTTAGTCCTTTACACATATTTAGTGCCTAAATGTACTCATTATTCTTTTATTTTGATTTAGCATGCAAATGGAGGTGTTAAGTGCAAAACGAAATTAATTGGGCAATTTTGAACTATTTCGACATCACTTTGTAATTTGGGCATAACTCTCTCATCCGAACTCTGATTGAGATGATTCAAAATATTGTGGAACGCTAAGAAGAAGATCTACAACTTTCTTGTTTTGAGTTTTGAGAGATATGAATTGTATCAAGGTCAAAATTGGATTTGAAGTTACTGTATGTACACTATTGACGCGAATTTGACATAGATTTGATTCGGTGTATTTTTGAAAGTCTCCAAATTTGGTGCACAAAAATTTCAACTTAAAACACCACTTTTCTAATTATATTAGGACTTTATTTTTAATAATTTTTTCTTAATTAGTCTGATTTTGATATTGTTATTGGAGGATAAGATTTAGAATATTTTTAGGAGATTTTGTAGGCTTCTAAGGAGGAAAAAAAATAACGGGTAGAAGAAAAAAAGAAAAAGGAAGAGACTTGAAGGATCTCTATCTCTCTCTCTCTCTCTCTCTCTGTATTATTTGATTTTAATCTTTTCTTGAGGAAAGAAGAATCAAAGACTTGGGGAACTAGGGGCCGACGAGTTGCTGCCAAGAAGAAGGATAAGTTGCTGAAATTTTTTAGCAACGTTACTGCCAAGAAGTTTTCAACATTGCTACTTGTATTCGTTTTCAATCATCAACATCATCGCCGTGAGGAATATCACCATCAACACATCTCAAACTTCTTTGGTTGTGTTAAAAAGTGTAACCTTTATGACTTTTATTTATTTTTATTATTTCAACCCTGGTTGCTATTGGATTAAAAAACATCTTGTTGGATTCTTAAGTTGGAAATATTTAATTCAATGAGTTAGTGACTTTCAGATTCATTAATTGATATTTCAGATTGGTGATATGTAGACACATGAATCAGTGAATTTTAATTATGTATGCTGAATTTTCAGTTCGGTCATATTGAAAACTTTGATATTAACAGTCATTGAAGCCATAATTGTATCTTTAATCACCTAATTGATTTGGAGTATGATTTAAAAGGGTGGTAAAAACTATGAACAATAGTTGTGATTTGAAAATTGCATGTTCTTTAGCCATGGACTTTTCCATAGGTTTGAAGAGTAGGTTATTGAATCATAATTCCTTTTGATCTTAATGATTTGTTTAAGAAGTTGTAAGGATACGCTGAGTATTAACTTGATTGCTTAATCAAAATAACTAGGTGATGGACTTTTCCAAAATCCTAGGGTTTATCTAAGAAGGAATTTATAAGATGCATGATCTCTTTAGACTTGCACTTTGATTCAATTCGGATATATAATTAAGGCATAAAATTTGTCGTCTGTTGAAGCAATTTGATTAGTCATTTAATGAATTTGATTTTCTGAATTGTGAGAGAAGAGGATCAATTGTAAATATTTATTTCTTTAATTTTTATTTTTATTTTATTTATTTATTTATTTTTATTTTTTTTCTTAAATCCGAATCGCCAAAATTGAAAACTCCTTAAATTTGTGTAATATGTTTGTTTCCAACTTGTTAATTAAACTAACTAAAATTTGTTATGACTCTTTAGAATAGGAGTACCCGCAATCCCCGGCCAATAACGATACCCTACAAATCACTTTACTACAATCTTCTATAGGGTTTATTGATGACTAAAAATATGGTCAATCACGTTACTTGTGAAGCGACGTACCATCGTCCTCATAAATCAAACGAGCGACAGTCAAGCTTCAACTACGGGGATAAACAATTCTGAAGATATTGTTTATGTAAATCACATTACCATTAAAAAATTCCTTGAAGAAGATTCTACGTCGTCAGATTAAAAATTCAAAAATGCTTTACCGGTCTTTGAAGAAGGCGGACAAGCCATTGTCGATAACTTGAAAGAAATAAATCTTGGGATAATTGAAGAGCCGCGACCCATATTCGTCAGTACTCTTCAAAACTAGCATGAAGAATTTGAGTACTTCAAGTTGTTACAAGAATACAAATATGTTTTTGCTTGGACTTTCAAAGAAATGCCAAGACTTGACCCAAAGATTGATATTCATCAATTTGCAGTCAAACACGGAGTTCGCCCAAAAAATAGGCACAACATCATTTTCGGCCAAAGTTGGTACCACAGATTAAGACACAGGTCAACAAGTTGATAGTAAACTAGCTTCATCTGAGAAGTAAAGTATCCAACCTGGATTGCCAACATAGTTCCGGTAAGAAAAAAGAATGGACAAATTCGAGTGTGTGTAGATTTTCACGACTTGAATAATGCCTGTCCAAAAGATGATTTTGCGATTCTAATCATATAACTTATGGTTGATGCAATTACATGACATGAAGCTTTATCTTTCATGGATGGATTTTCCGGCTATAATCAAATTCGAATGTCACCAAAAGATGAGAAACTCACGGCCTTTCGTACCCCAAAAGGTATATATTGTTACAAAGTTATACCTTTTGGACTTACTAATGCTGGTATCACTTACCAACGAGCTAGCAAAAGATCTTTGATGACATGCTATATGAAAAGGTTGAATGTTATGTTGACGACCTAATAGTAAAGTCCAAGAAAAGAGAAGATTACTTACAACATCTACGTAATACCTTCGACAGATTGCGACGGTACAAGCTCAAGATGAATCTATTAAAATATGCTTTTGGAGTTACCTCAAGTAAATTTTTGGGATTCGTGGTTCGGTATCGTGGTATTGAAATCGATCGAAACAAGATTGAAGCCATCCAAAAGATGCCGACATCAAAAAATATTCATGAACTCAAAAGTTTACAAGGTCGACTTGCTTACATTCGTAGATTTATCTTAAACATAGCTGGGCGTTGTCATCCCTTCAGTCGATTGATGAAAAAAGATACATCATTTGAATGGGATGAAGCTTATGAAAATGCTCTTAAAAGTATCAAGGGGTATCTTCTCAAGTTTCTTATTCTTTTTGCACAAATTCCCGAGAAGCCACTGATTCTCTATATTAGTGCTTAAGAAATGTCATTAGGAGCATTGTTGGCTCAAGAAAATGACGAAGGAAAAGAAGGTGCACTCTACTACTTGAGTCGAACTCTTGTTGGAGTAGAAGTAAACTATTTATCCATCGGAAAGACATGTTTAGCTATCATCTTTGCCACAAAGAAACTTTGACATTATATGTTATCCCACACAATCTGACTCATTGCACGAGTTAATCCACTCAAGTACATCATGACAAAGCCAGTCTTGTCAGGAAGACTAGTTAAATGGATCCTTCTCTTATCAGAATTCGAGATTATTTACATCCCTCAAAAGACTGTAAAAAGGCAAGCGTTAATCAGCTTTCTTACTGATCATCCTATTCCGGCTGAATGGAAATTGTCTCATGACTTACCTGACGAAGAAGTATTCTCTATTGACGTGCTTCCAGCTTGGAGAATATTTTTTGACAGCGCAACTAAAAGAGATAGAGCAAGGGCAAGTGTAATTTTTATTACCCCACAAAATGAGGTATTGCCGTTCTCGTTTGCCTTGACGAAACTTTGTTTAAACAATGTTGCAGAATACCAATCTCTAATCATTGGTTTAGAACTCAGGCTAGAGATGAAGTTACATCAACTCAATGTATGGGGATTCGCAACTTGTCATTAACCAACTCTCAACAGAGTATGACGTTCAAAAGCATGAGTTGGTGCATTATCACCACTATGCTACACAACTTATAAGTCAGTTTGAAGATGCCATCATTAGGTATATACCAATAATTGAAAACAAGCAAGCTGATGCTTTAGTTAGTCTTACTGCAAGTTTGGCTATGTCAGAAGGAGAGACAATGAGTATCCCTATTTGCCATAGGTGGGTATTACTTCCTTTAATAGATAAAAATTGCGAGTCGTACGAAGCAAACACTGTCGAAATAGTCGAAGTCAAAGACTGGAGAAAGCCACTTATTGACTATCTAAAGCATGGGAAGTTACCAGACGACCTAAAGTATAAAATCAAAATACATCGTAGGGCACATCGATTTTTATATTTCAATGATAAGTTATATCATCGCTCTTTCGACGATATCTTAATGAGATGTCTCAGAGATGATGAAATTCGAGATACTTAAGAAGAAACACACTCTGGAGTGTGCGGTTTGCATCAGTCAAGGCCAAAACTCCATCATAGTTTGATGAGGATGGGATTTTATTGACCTACAATGGTAAAAGATTCCTTAGATTATGCAAAAAGATATAAAGCTTGCCAATTTCATGGGGATTACATTCATTAACCACCAGAGCCATTGCATCCTATAATCGCATGTTGGCCCTTTGATGGGTGGGGACTTGATGTCATTGGACCACTCCCAAAATCTTCAAGACAACATCTTTATATCTTTGCCGCAACAGATTACTTTTCTAAGTGGGCTGAAGCAGTTCCCCTTTAAGAAGTCAAGAAAGAAATGGTAGTCGACTACATAAAAAATAATATCGTCTTCCGTTACGGCATTCCATGATATATTATAACAGATAATGGAAAATCTTTTAGCAATATGCTGATGGATCAATTTTGCATAAAGTTTAACATTAAGTAGAGATGTTCTATAATGTACAACATTGCAGCAAATGGACTCGTCGAAGCTTTCAAGAAAACTCTTTGTAAGCTTCTTAAGAAGGTTGTTTCAAAATAAAAAAAAGATTAGCATGAATGAATTGGGAAAATACTATGGGCATACAGAACCTCATACCGCACCCCTACGCAAGCAATACCTTACTTATTGGTTTATGGAGTTGAAGATGTTCTCCCTTTGAAACGTTAGATACCTTCCCTAAGGATTGCGATTCAAGAAGGTCTAACCTGCGATGAGAATGCCAAGTTACGTCTGGCTAAGCTTGAAGTGTTGGACGAAAAGAGAATGGGAGCATAACAACGACTAGAGTATTACCAAGTCCGTCTGTTACGTGCATTCAATAAGAAAGTTAGACCACGTTCTTTTCAAGTTGGCAATTTAGTTCTCGGTGTATGATGACCAATCATCCTCTCACACCGTTCTAGAAAGAAGTTTGATCCGAAATGGGATGGACCTCACATAGTGAAAGATGTATACACTAATGGTGCGTACCTTCCTGTGGCACCAAAATGATTACGTCTTGGTCCAATCAACAAAAAATTCCTCAAGCGATACTATACTTAAAAGAATGATGTTCCTCAGCACGAGCCTAAACTGTTTGACAATGCTCTTTAACACGAGCCTAAACTGTTTAAAAATGCTCTTCGACACGAGTCTAAACTATTTAACACTGCTCCTCGGCATGAGCTTAAATTGTTTGATAATGTTTTTCGGTACGAGCTTAAATTGTTTGATAATGCTCATCGACACGAGCTTAAACTGTTTGACAGTGCTCCTCGGCACGAGCTTAAACTGTTTGACAATGCTCCTTAGTACGAGCCTAAACTATTTAACAATACTCCTTAGTAGGAACCTAAACTGTTTAACAATACTCCTTGACACGATCCTAAACTGTTTGACACTGCTCCTCGGCACAAGCCTAAACTGTTTGACAATGCTCTTCGGCATGAACTTAAACTGTTTGACAATGCTCCTTGGCATGAGCCTAAACTGTTTGACAAGTACGAGCCTAAATTGTTTCACAATACTCATCGACACGAGTCTAAACTGTTTGACATTGCTCCTCGGTACGAGCCTAAACTGTTTGATAATGCTTCTCGGCACGAGCCTAAACTATTTGATAATGCTCATTATCATACGAGTTTAAACTACATGATACTCTTGACCCACATGAGTTAAAACTGTGAATGGTCTAATTTTTTTTTTTAAAACTCGCTAGATTGAAAATCCGAAAGGGCGATCTAGGCAAAACTTAAAGTATTATCCATCTGAACTACGTTATAGTTTGATCTCATTTTGGGTACATAGGCAGCCTATAAAATTACTTCAAGTTCAACCACATCAATCTAAAAAAAAAATCATGCTCAATAATGCTCTGACGCTAGAGACTGGCCAATTGACATGTATAAATATTTTGTCGCATAATTCTTCTAGCCAGTTGACGATTTCAACTAGTTGATGTTGTCCACTCTTGAGCACTACTGATGAACAGTTACTCTAGAGATTGACCAATCGACATGTACAAATACTTCGTCGCATGGTTCTTCTAGCCAGTTGACGTTGTGATGCTACTAGCCAGTTGACGTTGTCCACTTCTAAGCATTACTGATAAACAGTTACTTTAGAAGTTAGCCAATTGGATGGACAAATAGTTCGTCACATGGTTTTCTATATATATAAATCTTGAGTTTCGTGATTCTACAAGTCAGTTGATGTTGTCCACTCTTAAGCACTACTGATGAACAACTGCTTTAGAGATTGGCTAACTAGTTGGACAAATAGGTCATCGTATGGTTCTTCTGCATATACAAATCTTGAGTCTCATGATTCTGCAAGCCAGTTGATGTTTGTCAGCCAGTCGACATTGTCCACTCTTAAGCACTACTGATGAACAATTACTTTAGAGATTGACCAACTAGCTGGACAAATATGTTGTCGCATAGTTATTCTGCGTATACAAATCTTGAGTCTCGTGATTTTACAAACCAGTTGATGTTTGTCAGCCAGTTAATGTTGTCCAATCCTAAGTACTATTGATGAACAATTGCTTTAAAGATTGGCCAACTAACTGGACAAATAGGTCGTCGCATGGTTCTTCTACGTATACAAATCTTGAGTCTTATGATTTTGCAAGTCAATTGATGTTTGTTAGTTAGTTGACGTTGTCCATTCCTAAGCACTATTGATGAACAGTTGCTTTAGAAATTGGCCAACTAGCTAGACAAATAGGTCGTCGCATGGTTCTTCTGTGTAGACAAATCTTGAGTCTCGTGATTCTACAAGCCAATTGACGTTGTCCACTGCTAAGCACTACTGATGAACAGTTGCTGTAGAGATTGGTCAAATGGCTGTACAAATAGTTCGTCGCATGGTTCTTCGGCGTGTGCCAATCTTGCCTTCCGTGATTCTTCTAGCTAGTTGATGTTGTCCACTCCTAACCACTACTGATGAACAATTTCTTTAGAGATTGGCCAACTGGCCATACAAATATATCGTCGCATGGCTCTTCTACGTGTACATCTCTCATCAAGCAATTCTTCTAACAAATCAACAATGTTTACCCCAAGCATGATTAGCAAATATAATCATTATAAAAATTAGTGGACAAGCATGGCTTCCTAATATCTTGATATATGCTTCTTGTTACAAGGCATCACGTAAAAAAACAAACAAACAATATACCAAGATGATCAGGTTAAAAAAAAAAACTTGGGTGATGATGGTGGTGCTGTCTCAAATGCTAAGAATTTTAATGAGTCCATAGGCAACAAATCAGGAAAGAAGGTTCAGACGCAAAGTTCAGTTGCAATACCCTCTCCTAAGTCAGAAAACTTGTGTACCTCCACTGAAAAAAATGAGTCTCGCGATCCCATTGAAGTTCCTACCACTTCAAAGGAATTTGTTGATCTGAATGATATGGAGACACTATCTGAGGAGTCAGTTGGGTGTTATTAAATCTTTAAGAAAAAGATCTAGAAACAACACACTTCAAAGCTGTGTTCCACAGAAAAGGGTCGCAATTCGAAGGTCTACAAGTACATCAATAGTTGACCTTGGTGGCTCAATCTCTAATGTAATGCGGGAAGAATCCATAAGTAGGAATAAACAAATCAGGAAATCCCCAGATAACTTTGTTTGGCATAATCTGGAGTCACCTGGATATTCTACTGCTTTTGTTTCTAATGTTAGCATTGAAGACAATGGCTCTGAAATAGTTGCAACAAACTCCGATACAATTAGTTTGAACAAGGGTAACACGCTAGAGTCTAGTTGTCACCATGACAATAGGGTTGTCGACGCCATAAGCACCACAAACTGGATTGGAAGCAGTGATATTTACGTGAAATGGCTTAGAAGGAAATCAAAATCAGAACCAAATTAGAGCCTTTGAAACCTTATACAAGGGATATGGTTGAAGTTGAGGCAACCTTTGAGCTCCTTGCAAAGATCAGTAGATCCTGCCCTTGCAAAAAAAAAAAAAAAAAAATAAAGATTATGAAAGAAATGAATGGGCCCTGTAATAGTGGTAAAAAAAGAGGGGGGGGGGGGGGAATTCAAGCTGTGGGATACATAAGTTCTGAAAAAAATTTAGAGAGGAAAGATTTCCAAACGTCTTAATTACAGCAAAATAAAAAAAATGAAATCAAGGAGAAGTATGGAGCTATGGCGAATTGGTGGCAGCAACACTTATTTTTTTATTTTTATTTTTATTTTTCTTTTCTGAAAAAAGAAGAAGAGAAAGAGAGTAAAATCATGATCCAAAGAAGGTTACTCACCCGTGTGAGATCTTAGCTATGAGACTCTCATGGTGTTTGTGTGACAATCTTGTGTGCTCACATAGAATAAATAAATAAGGAAGAGGAAATAGAGTTCGAGTAAGAGAAGGTAACAAGTTGAAGTGATGAAGTTGGAGAAGGATTAGTGTTGCTGGGGAGGAGATACATGTGAAAGAAGGTACATAAGGGAACAAGGCTACTCTTAGTAACTTAGTAAGACTTAAATCTTACTAAGAGACGTTGGCTTCTTTGGAGGACATCTAAATCCAACTTCAAGGCTTTGAAAGCACACATGTACAATGTACAAGCACATTATTAATTAAAAATTAAAACAATTGTCTCTTGTGGCAATCAGGTCACACCTCTTGCCTCTCTGTTCCCACAGCTTTGCAGAAAACAAAACAAATAATCAAAGTTGGCCTAGCCCAAGATCAATGTAGTTGTTTTAAGGCCTGAAAACAATTCTTGATATATGGCTATTGGGCCTAATAACTACAAAGCATAAGAGCAATGAGGTGTAAAAGCCAAATAGGCTAGTATGTGCGTTACTGTTCCTATGCTGCAGTGAAACCAAGAGAAGTTGTCTTTGCAAGATTCAAATCTTACTAACTTAGTAAGAGTCAAATCTTACTAAAGTTGTTGAGCTCACACATATGGCACACCCAACTTTGAGAGCTAAATAATTGGGCTCAAAAAATCGTTGATGGGATTAACTTTTCTGCTATGGTATAGCCCATGAGGAAGGAAGAAAGAAAAAATGTAGTCTTGAACTTGTGGACTTTAAAGGCTAATACATGGGCCACATTGGTTTGTTTTTGTGAGCTTAATTGAAATTATCCAATGAAGTAATCAAGGTGTGGGCATTCAAAGGCTAATACATAGGCCACGTTGGTTTGCTTTTGTGAGCTTAATTGAAATTATCCAATGAAGTAGTTTTCAAGGGGTGGGCTTTGAAAGCCAACACATGGGCCACATTGGTTTGCATTGGATGGAGTTTAAATGAGAAATATCATGACCAATGATTATCGTGCGTCACGATCAATTTTAGTTTGATCTTCATCAACAAGATTGTCACAGTAAATACTCGTCCAAACTCTTTCGATGTTGAAACTAGGAGGGGTTCATAATCAAGTAGCCCAACAATTATTTCTAAGTGCTTTGAATGAATTATTGATACTACCTTCGGGTATATGCATGTACCAAACATGTGGATTTAATCTCATGTATCTCAACTACAGAAAAGGTAAGTATACGAGGACTATACATCTTCATGTGGGTTAAATAGTTCTCGAGGATCACCCATCTTTAGTGAAAGACGTCCTACTACAAGGTTCCAAAGACACGTGGCAAATCCCTCTAAACTCGAAGCCTTCATGTGTCAACCGACATAATCAAAGATACCTCATCCTCAACCTCACATTCGACAATGCATCCTTGACGGGGCATTTGTAGGCACCAAAATTTTGATGAGGCCTTTACAAATTTTGTAAATAAAAATTCCTAATTTTATTAATGGGCCTCAAATCTAAATTGAGTTCATTAAATGGGAACGTGCCTCTTACAAGCCAGGGTTTTGGGTTTTCACAGATAAAACCCATGATCTAAATAAAACCAAGTGATCCACTTAAATATTAGGCCTTATATACAAATAAATGAGTTTGGCACAATAATAATTCATCAAATCCTTGAAAATTGGATTTAGACGAGTTTAGCCTTTAAACAAACCAATCAAACCTATTTAAGTTGGGGTATAATTGGAAAGTTAAATTATCTTTAAGTCTATAAATACAAGAATCTTTCTCATTGAGAGAGGATTTGGATCACTTTCTCTCAGAAGACAGAAGCTCTCCCTCTAGAGAAGAAGAAGCTCTCAAGCCCTCCTTTAGAGACAAAGCAAGGTTTTTCAGAGATCCGGACTCTGACTAAAGAGAAGATCAAACATAAAGCCCTTATTCGAAAATCAAGAAAATATTTTCAACCGATAAAGCACGAAGCCCAGAGAGAGAAGAAAATCTATAAAAACCTCTATAGGAGATCAAGCACAAAAT
Source organism: Akebia trifoliata (assembly GCF_017979445.1). NCBI lineage: Eukaryota > Viridiplantae > Streptophyta > Magnoliopsida > Ranunculales > Lardizabalaceae > Akebia > Akebia trifoliata. The sequence continues at coordinate 21,371 of NW_028236874.1, forward strand.
AAAGCCAACATCAAAGCATCCTTCTCAACGATAAAGCGTGAAGCTCGAAGAGAATAAAAGCTACATACATCATCATCATCTTTTTGTACTTGATTGTTAATCGGAGAAAACATTGAGATCTGTATCTCCTTTTCACTCAAAATTAATAAAATCATTTGCGATCATATTTCACAAATCTCGAGGTAGATCTGTAGAAATTTATTGTCGACAATCATTATCTTAATAAATTAGTAGTAAAAATAAGTAAACATATGCAAATATTTTGATGGTCAAGAGTCTTGACTCAAGACTTGATAATAACAAAAAATAAAAGTAAACAGAACATAATTACAAAGAGAGAGACGAGGGTAGAGAGGGTAAATGAGAGGACAGAAAGACCATTAACAAATGCAACTGTTGGACCTTTTCTCTCATAAAAAAAAAATAAATAAATAAAAAAGAGGAGCAAACAGAGAATTGGAAGCTTACCTTCAACGCCTGTTATTGTGGAGATTGAGGAAAAGTCAAAGATATGCAAACCTGCACTATGGAGGTCAAGGAAGAGAAATCGAACATAGAAGAGGAAGGAGGTTGATTCACCTGCTTGCTACTATTTGTTTTAGGGTAAAATTTGTAATTTTGTCTGTACAAATTGTAAATAGGCATTTAGGTAACCCACTTACGAAACGTTTTTTGGGCCAAATTTTAGAAAATTTCTTTAAAGTTTGTGTAAATCATTTTATCACTTAAAATTTCAAAATTTTCCAAATCATTCAAAGATGAAGCCAAATAATACTTTCAATAAAAAATAAATAAATAATTCACAAATTTTTCACGAAAAAAACAAAGGATTGCTAACAGGGTTGCACATAGATTTTTTAAAATTGAATTTTTAATTATTAAGTTTATATATATATATATATATATATATATGAAAAATATGTTACTTAATTTATATTAACTAAATTTCATAGTTAAAGATTTCATTATTACCTACTGAAAGTGCCCTCGATCCGCGGGGTGTGCGGATCCGCTTTTGACCTTTGAGGTTTGGGAGTCGCCACCTAGTTATTTCGATCTAAGAACCGAACATTGACTTGAAACGAATAAACAAACAACTAATCTACTAAAAAATATTGAGTCTAGGGATCACATTACGGGGTTGGAAGGTGTTAGGCACCAACCCCGCCCGGTAAACGCCGGTCTCTACTAATTCCCAAATAAAACTACATTGCTAATAAGACCTAAATAAAAAAATAAAAAAAAATAAAAAAATTTACCTTTGCAACGCAACGATTTTGTTCCCTTAGATCTGATAGAATAGCTCATTGTACAGTACTCCTCACTTCGTTCTGTCACTGGATTCGCTTCAGACCTCCAAGACGAAGTATCTCCTTCTGAATTTTTCTAATTTTTTTTTATGGATTTCTGAGTGTTTTTAAAGAATTTCTAGGTATTTTTTGAGTTAAAGTTGGGGTATGAATGTTAAGTAAGGAGTTGGGACTTCAAAATTAAGGTTCTAGGGAAGCTTTTTGACCTACTTTTCTTAGGATTTATTTTTTGATACGAAAATAAGTTGTAGGAACCTTTATTTATAGATTTTTTATAGTAATTTTTAGATAGAATTAGTGTTTAATTATAATTATTTTAGATAGAGTTAGTGTTTAATTAGAATTATTTTTAAATAGAGTTATTGTTTAATTATAATTATTTTAGATAGAGTTAGTGCTTAATTAGAATTATTTTAGATAGAGTTAGTGTTTAATTAGAATTACATTAGATAGTTTTATAGTTTAATTAGAATTCTATTATATAGTTTTAGAGCTTAATTAGGTTTTTTTTATAGATAGTTTTAGAGTTTAATTAGAATTCTTTTAGATAGTTTTTTAGTTTAATTAGAATTCTATTAGGGTTTTGACTTTGGTCTTATTAGATTGATTTAGGGTTTTGACTTAAGTCTCACTTGATTGAATTGACTTTAAGATTTTGCCTTAAGTCTTACTAGATTGACTTGAATTTAGGATTTTGACTTAAATCTTACTTAATTGACTTGACTTTAGGATTTTGACTTAAGTCTTATTTGATTGACTTTAATTTTAATTAGGATTTCACTTTATATTAATTAATGTTTTAATTATTAATTTATGAATTTTTAATTATTAAAATTATAAAATTATAAAATTATAAAATTATAAAATTATAATTTTACCCTTGGAGAGGACTTTTTGCGTTTTAAATCATTTTTTAATGTTCTAAAATGTTTTGGAATCGATTTTTCATAAGGAATTCAATGGGAATATTGGTTTTTATCATTTATGAATTTTTTTGTGCGAAATGGTAGTGAACTTTATGAGGGGCATTTTCGTAATTTTATTGAATTTTGTGAAAATTAGCGAAATGATTTATTTGGTTTCGATTTGTTGTTTTATGTATTTGAAAGGATTTTCCTAAGCGTAATGTAGGCTCTAGGGATATTTTGAGGTTAAGGGTATTTTGATAATTTAGTCATTTTTTAGTGATTTTTATCGTGAAGCTTCTTTTTGTCTGAAAATGATGATTTCTATATTTTTGGGGTTATATTTTCCTAGCGTAGCGTAATTTCTATAGTTTTGTTAGTTTGAGATACCTCATCCGAATTTCTAAAACACATATGGTAACCAAATAGAGCATTGGAATAAACATCCATCATTGGAATTTATCGTGAAGCGTAATTTCTATAGTTTTGTTAGTTTGAGATACCTCATCCGAATTTCTAAAACACATATGGTAACCAAATAGAGCATTGGAATAAACATCCATCATTGGGAACCGTTGCAATCGAGTTGACGAGTTTATTGATCAGGCGAGTGTGAAAATGGGGTGTCTACACCTATCTTTTATGCTTGAACGTTTTAGAGATATTTGAGTCATCTGAATTTTTTTTTTCATTTGATTATTTTCTTTTATTTAATCCTTCAAATAGCTCCATTCAAAATTTATTTTATTTTGATGTAATTATTTTATTTTTAATTTTCATTATTTGAATTTCTCATGAACCTCTCTGGGTATCTCAAAACATGCTCTCTTCAGACACATGTTGGCCTCACCTCAACTCTATACCATGTGTCATGGGTTGACTAACCCATGATTGATTAACCATGGTTACTTAACACACCCACCTTATCTAAGTCTCATTTGAGACCATTTTTGCCTCAGCTGGAATTTCATCAACTCCTTACCTTTATTTTTCACAAAATGCAACAACCATCTAGTTTCACTTCCTAACTTTGCACAAAAATCCAGCAAACAACTTCGTAAAATCCTGAGAAAAATTCAACCTATGAGTCTTGCCAAATTTAGTTTCTCCTCAAGCTTATAAGCTCTAGGCTTCAGAGAAAATGTATAATTGTTAAAACTCAATGGAATTTAGCAAAGCTGGAAGGTGTTGGAGCTCAAAGAACTAGCTTCGAGGGTCGATCGTAAGGAATTAAGACAAAGTCGAAACATTTGGAAGGTCTAGGAAAAGGGAGAAATCATATTGTTAAGGTAGAATTCAAAACCCCGGTTGGTATTGAATTTGGAGAAACGGTGATTGTAGCTAATTTGGTAGTATATAAATGTTATCAATTGTTCTTACAAAAAAAAAAAAAGAATTATGAGCATAATCATGTTTAAATGATTCCTGTCAATTGCATATATGTGATTTTCATTGTGTTGTAAATTCGTGATTACAACCATACAATCGTAAATAATGAGAATTTATGCAAAAAGGATATTATATATAAATTTTTGAGATATACAATATAAGTCACAATCTCATAGTTAGTAACATTGAAAGTATTCGGGAAAAAAGAAGGAATTCTGCTAACGTGGTTAGTATGGAACAAAAACTGAGCATACTAGTATACCATAATCTTTTTATAAAAATAGAATAACTACAATCAATTGTGTCTTTTTAATAAAACTAAGAGGGAAAGAAATTCTACCTTTGCGAGTTTCTTACGTTCTCTTCCAACTACTTTCTTTAAAGTTTCAAATATACTATTTTTGGCTAAAAACTTTTTATCAAAACTACATCATGTTGTTACTCTCCATACTCTAGAATGGATAATATGAAGACAAGCAAGGCTTTAGAAAATCTAGGTGAGCTTTCAAGAATAAACACAAATGTGTGTTAGCTTGAAATTGAATAGAAAGTGGTCTCCTCGGGAGATTATCTTTGAAATCTTGTGAGGTGTAAAGAAGGCATGACTGTAGGAATTTGTTTCAAGCCAAGAAGCTGAAATTTTGAATACAAACATGGATCTAATAGAGGTTGGTTACCTCCCCCCCTTCCTAACCATGGTTAAAATTAATCATCATTTAGCTTAGGGTTAGACACATGGCCTGGATTGATAGAGCAACCAACATATGTCACACCAAGTGCACACATGAGACACCTCATGGCTAGGTGTCAAGTGGCACCCATGAGTCACCTTGTCTCATGATGAACTATGTTAATCCAATTTAACTAATCTAATCCCAATTATCTTAAGTAAACTTTATTTGTTTAATTCAATAGTTTGTGGGATCCACCATTTGGAAACTCAACTCAACTCACTATCCTTGACCTTGGTCAATAAGAATTTTCTCATGGAATTTATTCTAGAAAATTTGAGTTTGGGGCCTTTTTGTCAAACCATTTCTCGTCAGATTTTGTTGTGCGGCTATACCATTTTGAATAATTTTCCAATACCTATGTAATGGTACTATCCATTTTTTGAAACTCCCATTCCTTGTATTACTTGTCCATATGTTTTATTCTCATTTGTCTTAATTTTTCGTTAGTTTTCTAAGCATATTTCTTTTTAGTAAATCTTCCGAAGATGTTTTTCCCCAAATTCATTTTCTGATATACTTCCCAAACCTTTGACCTCATGTGTTTATTGGAACATTTTCTCGAGATACATAGTATTACAAACTGGTCGTCACATTCTCCCCTCCTAAAAGAAAATTTTGTCTTTGAAATTTCAAGTCTTCTTTCCAATTTTCTTCAAAAAATCTTCTTTATTCATTCTACGCATACGAAAGAAATCACCTTCTTTATATGTTTATTTTTTGCAAAATTTTATAACCACGGTGGGATCCCTCAGTGCCATCATCTAATCTCATAAAATATAACACTATTACGGTGAAAATTCCAGGCATCATACCATGTCTAGTCTTAGAGGGGGTGAATAAGATAATTAAAATTTCTTTCGATTTATCCAATTTTAACTTAAATTGATAATTTGACTATGTGTTCTAAGTCATTCACCTAGCCTTGATTTTGCACTCATGTCTTTAATTTGCATTTAATGAAAATACACTTGAAATTTAAACATTTATTTAACTATGTCATTAATGGTACATTCAAATACAATTTACCTATTCGGCGTTCATGACATATCATGACATTCAAAACATTCAAGTATAAATTGTGAAATTATGAAAACATGCACGAGACATAAGAATTCTAATGGATCTGCAATATGCCTATATCCATTCTTACAGCTAATCTCTAGTTTGCAATGCAATTAAAGTTCACTTAGAATCTAAACATTTATGGTATGACATACATAGCATAGTGTTCATTCATAACATGTATTCATCTAAACATAAATTGATAGTAGCATTTTAAAAAACATGAGACAATCATTTTATAGTGATTTGACAACGTGCCTACATCAACTCCCAAGGTTCCTACCTAGGAATTTGGTGTTCACTATCAAAGAGGTTTATGGTTCACCTCGAACATTTTACATAGAATTTTTATACCTAAACTAAATTCTAAAATCTTAAGATAGAAAGAACGCATGCTCTCGAAATTATAACACCAAAAAAATACCAAGGACATAAAATCATTTTAGGGTAGTCAAATCATTAATGTTCCTGTGACGTCCCGCCAAACGCTAACACAAAGCCCCACGTCAAATCTCGAGGCACTAGGTGGCGCCTCAAAATTTCGGCATGGTCTCATCTGTTTATGTTAGCATTCCGAGGCGATCAACCTGCACCTGATAATCGACATACATTATCCTGCATATATACATACAAAATATAATACAAGCGGAAGCTTATATACATTTAATAACGCACAATAGATCAGAGTATGGAAGGGTAAACAAAATAAAACATTATACAAAACTCTTCACTCTAACAGAAGTCCTAACACTCAAGACAAAATTCATAAGACTACCTGGAGGAATTGACACCACTAGGGGATATAGCCCCAGTACTCATCACGTGACAGACTTTGGTTGTTTATTTGACCAACCAGATGATCCTCACTCATACTCTATACTTGTCTCGCCAAGCTCTAAATCTGAAACTAAAAAAATAGAAAAGAAAAGGGTCGGTAACAATGGTTACCCAGTAGAGAAGCAAATAATTTCTGCCAATAAACTCTCCTAACATGAACGAATAAACATATTGAATCATTTTAAAATATGTAAAGTTTTACAAAAGAAACTACGATTAACTGTCACATATAGCTAGGGATGAGTAACTAAACATTTTAAAACTCATATTACATCAATCAATAGTACTCACTATAATATTTTCGTTTTACACAAATCTAATTGACAAAATGAAAACATTAAACATGCATTTCATTTTATATATCAAAATAAGGCAACAGATACATAATACACAATGGTGGAGTAGTGGAATTAGAGAGTTGGGATTCACGACTGGATTGCTCTCAGTCGGGACATGATGTTACAATTCCTTACTGGCTTTTAGTTCCTAATTTTGTGACCGGTCGCTGTACTTACCACGCTTGGTTAATCATTTATCCAGCTCAGACTGGTAGTTTGACGTGATCATAAGCAATTGGTCTCTTTTCGATGTGTCAGAACGTTCAACTACTATAGATTGTTAGTGATCACTGACTAATCATCTTCGTCTATAACTATTAGACGTGCATGTGATTCCTAAATATACAAACCATTCGTATACGACCACCTTTACATTACAAGTTCACTAGTAAAGATAGAGAGGAATAAATCCTAATTCCAGTTGTGACTTCACTCTCATATACGTCCCATACCACGTATGAACTTGGTGGTCCCTACCGTACATCCCAGGATAGTACATCACTCCGGATGATATGACGTACTATCCCTTTAGACATTCACAAGCTCTTTAATAGCTCACAAAATAGCTATATATATATATATATATATATATATATATATATATATATATTATTTTCATTTGAAAAAAAAGAGAAGTTAACATTACAAGGTTGAGAATAGATATCCAGTTTCCTACTATGCAATTGTGGCCGCCTGGCCTAAAATAAATAATGGAACGGAAAAGTACACAGCGCCTCGTGCTAACGGAAAGTAAATAAACATGCAATCAGTAACATTATCCTTGGATATTCCTTCACTAACTAACATACAACACACAATGTAAAATGCAGACATCACTCATTTGTTATAAAATACAATTAAACATATCAAACATACAAGTTCTGGCGTGAATTTGAAATAACCAATTGAATTATATATTTTTGAAAACACATCATAAATTTTTGATAAAATCCTAAATGCAATTTTCACAATCTACGATTATTAATAGAAATTGAGAGTTATTTACTATCTCTGTGCAAGATGATCGAAGCACGTGTGCGAAAATCGAGATAGATCGAACTTCGAGATGATTGATTTTTGAATTTGATCTAGTAGTTTTGAAGATTTTGATGCCATCGTCTTTTCTTCCTTCTATGACGGAGGACGGTTTGACCCCGAAACAAATAAAATCCAAGGTCGAAGTTATGAAAACCCCCGTATATATATACGACTGATTGTTGATGATTCGAGACGAAATAGAAGAGGAAACGAGAGGAAATTGGGTGGATTTTGTAGAGAACGAGGTTGCGGATGATTTTCTCTTCTACGTCGAAGGTCGAAGATGTACCATTCGCTACGAATCGGAGTTTGAAAATCGAAAAAAAAAGTCCAACTAGTTTTGAAATTTTTTTTATGAAAATGAATAGTGTTTTGGATTAAAAAAAATTTATTTATATAAGTACGGGACGAAATCGATATTTTTGATTTAAAAAGTGACGAATGAATAACAAAAATTTACATTTTTGGCCCAATGGGACCCTAAAATTGACGTCGTTTCCATTTTTAACGATAATTCGACTTTTTGATCTCCAAAAATGACAAGTAAATAGTCCACTTTTTATAATTTTTTGTTATGAATCTAATGGTTTGATCAAATTTTAAAAATTATTTCTCTAGTAAAAAGTCATTATTTTAGCCTGGTCCGACTTAGTAATCGAGAATTTTGTAACTTTTCTGTTCGGACTAGTATTTAAGTGTGCTTATAGGCTAAAGTATGTTCTTTGACAATTTTGAATCTAATGGTGAGGTCAGATTTTATTAAGTCCTACTTTCAAGATTTTTTTTCAAAATTCAATTATTTATTTTTTCTCGAGATACGAATAAAAAACTCGGGGTTTTACATTCTCCCCCTTATAAAAATTTCATCCTCGAAATTGAAATCATACCTTATCAAAGTTCGTCGTCACAACACAACATGTATAATAAACGATACCTACCCTCAATTATCATCTATTCTCGATTCTAGCCAATCTCATTTTCAATTTATAAACCTTATGTCACTTATTTTTCATCAACCCCATACATCCATTAACTAATTACTCCAAATCACCTCATATTCTATTAATCCATCATTTGTATAATCCTAAGATAACAATCAATTCACATTATATTACTTTCCCACCAATATCTATCAACAATAATCCTTTCACATCTTCTATATTCTTTATCTTCGCTTTTCTTACCAATTACAGTGTCTAATATGTTTTACTCATACTTGCCATGAATATTACTCCTCATTGCATAGACTTACTGCATATACATCACTATTATTTGTACACTATTCAATACTTCTTAATAAAATAATACACCACATCCACATTTAATATATCCCTACTATAATACAAATATCTACTAGCACTAAATTCACAAATTGCATTAAATTCTCCATTCCCAATATACCACTCACTATCTTTATATTCAATTCAATATTCCATTTTCTACTTTACTTTACTGTACCTATTTCATCAACATTCTTTGCCCATACTGTCTTAATAACTTTTTATCAATCATAGTCTCTTTATGGTGTAAATAATTTCATCAGTCGACCCATGTCAGTAGTTTTTAGCTCTAGCAAGTATACAAAATCTCAACAGAATTATGTGATCTGAAGGAACCAGTATCTTGGATCACAACCCTTGTTTGCGACTGTGATAGAGGGCACTCTCTGCTGATATGTCCCACCTGACCACATGTGTAACATGTCAATGATCTTGCCTTCATTGACTGGGGTTTGTAGGCTCTGAACCTGCTTTGTTGGTTTCTTTGGCTCTGTTGGCGTCATTGGAGCTTCAATTGCTCTATAACTTGATGATGGGGGAACTCTACAACTTAGTAGTGGAGGTGTTCTATATTGTGGATACACTGATCCTGGGGAGACTGGCCTCGAATACATCAGCCTTTTGTCCAGATCTGATCTGGGAAAAAAAAATCTAAGGTTGACTAATTTGCCCTCTGGAGGTCTGTAACTCCATCTCTCCTCGTTCTACCCTCTAAGCTTGATTTATCGTACCTCCTAGCCCTTAGGTAGGGTTATAGTCCTCTAAAGAATCTATGGCCTTTTGTAGATCTGTCAGGATAAGCTCAGGCACATATCGTGACAACTTAGTGAACATCAAATCATAGTCTGTAATTGATAGATTAACTTGTACTATCTCAAAAACTCCTAGTGCTTGATTTCTCGAGTAGTTTCAGATATAAATCTATCAACAAACCTTATCTCGAAGTCTACCCACTCAAACGATCCATCGTCCAATACATTCATTTCAAAACGTTACTAATGACTAGCATCCCCATTCAACTAGAATGTAGTCATCGCCATCCACTGATCTCTCAGGCACTACATGACACTCAAAATCTCTCAAGTCTTCAAAACCCACTCATTAACTTCAATCGGATCTTAAAAGCCCCCAAATCTCGGTGGATGTAATCATTGCAAATTCTACAACCACCTCCCTGGATTTACCTGTCATTTGGATAGAAGAATTCTCTCATTCTTCAAAGGCACAACCTGTGGTAGTGGTTCCTAAGATGAAATAGTATTTGCCTCTTCTGAAGAAATCCATCACTCCATCATTTGTTGGATTTAGTGGTGCACCTTGCAATTGTGGTAAGTCTTATACTATTTCTCGCTTTCGATCGCTAGTCTTGTCTGTCTGGGGTGACACGAGTACGATATCAACTTTATTAAAATTTGGTAACCTTATTGTTCCCTAAATTGGTTTGTTTAACATATTTTTGAGTCACACATCCTTAATTGGTTGACGTCGACCCGAACATTGCTCCATTTTATGTCCTAACTTACCACATTCATAACATGCCACTACTCTTTCTTTTGACTGATTTAATATTATATGTTGTTGTTTCTTGTAAAATTCTTCCATCTTTTGAGCGGGTATTTCTATGATCTTGCTTCTTATGTATGGTTATTTTTCCCATAACTTTGCTAGTCTTATAATTGTTTGCCTCTTATTGGATCCTATCTGTCTTTCTTCTACTAGGTTTTGAGACGGTGCTTGTACTGTCCCTATTTCTTCTTGTAGTCCTTCCTGTAGTACGATATTTACTTCTTTATCCTTTTGGGACTTATCCTTAAAATAGTGGTCGAGCCTTTCTTTTATCGTTTCTAATCTTTTTGTTAGTTGACCCACTATGATCATTTGGGCTTTAAACATCTCCGATTGTTTTCTTTCCATACGTGCCTGACTTTGGGATAACTTAGAGACTGCTCCTATCAATCGTTCTATCTTGGTGAGTTTACTAGACCCAAGTAGATCTTCCCCACCAGTTTGATTCCTTGTCATGGGTCCAGTTGTACTTCTATTTCTTGCATCTTTCTTAACCTACAAGTTCAGTAATTTTCAATTTATCATAAGCAAGACACTTCTTAGAATCACGCCAACATCATTCTCATGGAAACCTTAACTACTAGTATAATAAGGAATCTAGTAATGAACACCATTTTCATTACTAATATAATGGATCTAAAATCTTAACCTATGCTTACTAGGCTCTAAGGACTCCTAGATACAGAATAACTCGTAATTCCAATACGAAACTACTAAGGATCTCGGATATAAAATTCCTAGTAACACTCTGTGATTATCTCTAATGTCTGTGGTATCAACCTATTCTCCAAAACACAGTAGATCTGTATCCCATATGGATCTAATGTTATGCTCTGATACCATCTGTAATGCCTCGCCAAACGTTAATATAAAGTCCCATATCAAATCTTGAGGCACTAGGTGGCGCCTCAAAATTTCGGCATGGTCTCTTCTGTTTATGTTAGCATTCCAAGGCGATCAACCTGCATCTAGTAATCGACATACATTATCCTACATATATATATATATACAAAATATAAAACAAGTGGAAACCTATATATATCTAATAACGTACGATAGATTAGAGTACGGAAAGGTAAACAAAATACAACATTATACAAAACTCCTCACTCTAACAGAAGTCCTAACACTCAAGACAAAATTCATAAGGCTACTTGGAGGAACTGACATCATTAGGGGGGCATAGCCCCAGTACTCACTAGGTGACGGACTCGGATTGTCTATCTGACCAACCAGATGATCCTCACTCGTGCTTTATACCTGTCTTGCTAAGCTCTGAATCTGAAACTAAAAAAAATGGAGAAGGAAAGGATAAGTAACAATGGTTACCCAATAGGGAAGCAAATAATTTCTGTCAATAAACTTTCCTAACATAAGCGAATAAACATACTGAATTATTTTAAAATATGCAAAGTTTTACAGAAGAAACTACGATTAACTGTCACATATAGCTAGGGATGAGTAACTAAACATTTTAAAACTCACATTACATCAATCAATAGTACTCACTATAGTATTTTCTTTTTACACAAATCTAATTGACAAAATGGAAACATTAAACATGCATTTCATTTTATATATCAAAATAAGACAATAGATACATAATACACAATGGTGGAGTAGTGGAATTAGAGAGTTGGGATTCACAACCGATTCACTTCCAGTCGGGACATGATGTTACAATTCCTTACTGGCTTTTCATTCCTGATTTTGTGGTCAATCGTTGTACTTACCACGCTTGATTGACCATTTATCCGGTCCAAGCTGACCATTTGACGTGATCGTAAGCAATGGGTTTCTTTTCGATGTGTCAGAACGTTTGATTACTATAGATTATTAGTGATCACTGACTAATTATCTTCGTCTATGCCTATCAAGCGTGCATGTGATTCCTAAATATACAAACCATTCGTATACGATCACCTTTACATTATAAGTTCACTAGTAAAGATAGAGATAGAGAATAAACCCGGATTCCAGTTAATGATTCTACTCTCATACGCATCCCATGCCACGTATGAGCTTGGTGGTCCCTACCGTACATCCCAAGATGGTACATTATTCCGAATGATATGACGTACTATCCCTTCAAGCATTCACAAACTCTTTAACAGCCCACAAAATAGTTACATATATATTAAAAATATATATATATATATATATATATATATATATATATATATATATATTATTTTCATTTGAAAACAAAAGAGAAATTAACATTACAAGGTTGAGAATGGATATCCAGTTTCCTACCATGCAACTGTAGCCACCTGGCATAAAATAAATAACGGAACGGAAAAGCAAACGCGTCTACGCTAACAGAAAGTAAATAAACGTACAATCAGTAACATTATATCTGGATATCCCTTCACCAACTAACACAATATCACAATGAAAATGCAGATATCACTTATTGGTCGTATTTCCTACCCGCAGCACGTGTCAGATAATGAGCTTGCCATGTGTATGCACTTCTACCACATCGTTATCCCAGCTGATCACGGGCCCATTGTTTGGCACGTGTTACGGGGTGTGATATTCCTATCTTTTCGGATGTAAATGCAGACATCACCCCTGGGGTGTGATTATTGATAAGAATGCAAAATGTCATATTTTTCTCCTTTAATATTTAGTCCTTTATACATATTTAGTGCCTAAATGTACTCATTATTCTTTTATTTTGATTTAGGATGCAAATGGAGGTGTTAAGTGCAAAACGAAATTAATTGGGCGATTTTGGACAGTTTTGACATCGCTTCGTAATCTGGGCATAACTCTCTCATCCAAACTCCAATTGAGATGATTCCAAATGCTATGGAACGCTGAGAAAAAGATCTACAACTTTCGTGTTTTGAGTTTTAAGAGATAATGACTGTATCAAGGTCAAAATTGGGTTTGAAGTTGCTGCACGTAAACTGTTGACGCGAATTTGTTAAAAATTTGACGAGGTTTATTTTCGAAAGTCTCCAAATCTAGTGCACGAAAATTCCAACTAAAACACCACTTTCCTAATTATATTAGGACTTTATTTTATTTTAATTAGTCAGATTTATATATTGTTATTGGAGGATAAGATTTAGGATTTTTTTTAGGAGATTTTGTTAGCTTCTAAGAAGGAAGAGAAGAACGGGTAAAAGAAAGGAAAAAAAAGGAAGATCTCTCTCTCTCTTGCTCTCTCTCTATTAGGTTTTTTTTTAATCTTTTCTTTAGGAAAGAGGTGGCTGAAACTGGGGGAACTAGGGGCCAACGAGTTGCTGTCAAGAAGAAGGAGAAGTTGCTGAAATTTTTCAGCAACATTATTGCCGTGAGGAACATCACCACAACACATCTCAAACTTCTTTGGTTGTGTTAAAAAGTGTAACCCTTATGACTTTTATTTATTTTTATTATTGCAACCCTAGTTGCTTTTGGATTAAAGAACATCTTGTTGGATTCTTAAGTTGGAAATTTTTAATTCAATGAGTTAGTGACTTTCAGATTCATTAATTGATGTTTTCGGATTGGTGATATGTAGACACATGAATCAGTGAATTTTAATTATGTATGCTGAATTTTCAGTTTGGTCATATTGAAAACTTTGATATTAACGGTCATTGAAGCCATAATTGTATCTCTAATCACCTAATTGATTTGGAATATGATTTAAAAGTGGTAAAAACTATGAACAATAGTTGTGATCTGAAAATTGCATGTTCTTTAGCCATGGACTTTTCCATAGGTTTGAAGAGTAGGTTATTGAATCATAATTCCTTTTGATCTTAATGATTTGTTTAAGAAGTTGTAAGGATACGCTAAGTATTAACTTGATTGCTTAATCAAAATAACTAGGTGATGGACTTTTCCAAAACCCTAGGGATTATCTAAGAAGGAATTTATAAGATGCATGATCTCTTTAGGCTTGCACTTTGATTCAATTCGGATATGTAATTAAGGCATAAAATTCGTTATCTATGTTGAAGCAATTTGATTAGTCATTTAATGAATTTATTTTTCTGAATTGTGAGAGAAGATGATCAATTGTAAATAATTATTTCTTTATTTTTATTTTTATTTTTATTATTTTTTTTAATCCGAATCGCCAAAATTGAAACCCCTACAAATTTGTGTAATATGTTTGTTTTCAATTTGTTAATTAAACTAACTAAAATTTGTTATGACTCTTTAGAATAGGAGTACCCGCAATCCCCGGCCAATAACGATACCCTACAAATCACTTTACTACAATCTTCTATAGGGTTTATTGATGACTAAAAATATGGTCAATCAAATGGCGCTATGTTTTAGTGTCATTTAACTTGTTAATATTCTATTTTACTTGTTGAGCTTGCATGTAATATATCTTGTGTTATACTTATTGAAATTTTAACATGAATCTTTCCTATCTCTATGGCGATCACATTGTGATGTTTTTAGGAAGGGAAGCTTATTATTATTCTTTCAACTCTAACTTGTATATTGTTGTCTTTACTTTTGGGTTCAGGTCCATGAATGTCCGCAGTTAGAAGAAAGACTCAAGAACTTGCAAAACGCTTGGCCTTGCTAAAAGAAGTTGCACATCAACCCCCACCTCACCAAGAGGGGAAGAGTCGGAAGAGTCAGATAGCTCTTCCTATCCCTTGTCAGACGAGGAAGAAAACATACCTGATTTAGAAGAAGAAAGTGAAGAAGAAGAATTACCAATGGCTGAAACCATTAGACAAATGTCTTCTTCAACTGATGGGGGAACCGCACCAACTTGTATTACTTATCCAGAACCAGCAATCGGCAAAGTAGCTGAGTTTGAACTGAAGAGTGGGTTTTTACACCATTTGCCCAAATTCCATGGGCTTACTAATGAAGATCCTCATAAGCATCTCAAGGAGTTTCAGTTTGTGTGTTCAAGTATGTGCCCACAGAATGCGGATCTCAACATTTTGAAGCTGAAGTCATTCCCTTTCTCACTTGAAGATAGGGCAAAGACTTGGTTGTTTGATCTACCTTCAGGCTATATCAACACATGGGAGAAGTTGATGACTGAGTTTTTGACTAAGTACTTCCCCGCCTCAAGGATTACTGTCTTGAGAAAGCAAATAACTGGAATTGAGCAAAGGAAGGATGAGGCATTTTATGCCTACTATGAGAGATTCAAGAGCTTAGTTGCATCATGTCCTTCACATGGGATGAAGGAAGGAAATCTACTTACTTACTTTTATGAGGGACTCCTCCCTCTTGAACGTCAATTGTTAGATGCTGCTGCTGGAGGTTCTTTTGTGGATAAGACACCTGAAGTTGCTAAGGAGTTGCTCGCCCAACGTGCTCTTAATTATCAACAATATGAAGGAGTGTTAAACTCCACTCGTGGGGTGAATGAGGTATCTTCTAACTCTACTCTTGAGGAAAAAGTTAATAAAATGTCTACTCTTCTGTCTCAGGTATTGAACGTGAATGGAGTACAAGTACAACAAGTTGCTCAAATCTGTGGTGTGTGCTGCTGTACTCAAGGGCATCCAACTGACCAATGCCCCCAACTGATCAATAATGGAGGATGGGAGTCTCTTAACGCTGTTGGGTTTCAAGGTAATCAAGGTGGACAAAGGTATAACCCTTTCTCTAACACATATAACCCTGGACTTAGAGATCACCCCAATTTACGTTGGGCCAACAATGATAATATTCAGAACCCTCAAGGACAAGGGCAAGTGTTTCCACGCCCTCCAGGTTTTCTGATGAGACCTCAGGTACCTCAAAACTTTGTCTCACCTCAGGTACCTCAAAACTTTGTATCTAATCCTCATGTGCCTACAAATTCTAATGCTCCTAATTATGATGAGATTTTAAAGTCCCTTGCTCAAGGGCAACAGAATTTAAATACTGCTACTCAAGCTCTTGTTACAGGTCAACAGGCTCACACTAAAGACATTGTAGAGTTGAAAAAGCAGTTGGGACAAGTGGTAGACTTCATGGGAAAGATAACCGAGAGCGGAAAATTGCCTAGCAACACTGTTCCCAACCCAAATATCGAACAAGCTAAAGCTGTTACGACAAGGAGTGGTAAGACCCTTGTGGATGTTCCCAAAACCCTAAAGAAGGCCCAAGTGACCCACAATGAGGAAAAGGACAGAGAGAAAGATCCTGCCACATCAAAGACAGAAATGATTAGTCCTTCATCATCTGAGAAGGCTTTGAAACCTCAAGGTAATGAGCAAAACCCTAAAAATTCTTTCGATTATAGTCCTTTTGCTCGTGTGCCTTTTCCTAGTAGGTTTGCCAAAACCAAGAAGGATGAATCTGATCAAGCCATCTTGGAGATTTTTAAGAAGGTACAAGTCAACATGCCTTTGATTGAGTGTTTGAAGCAAGTGCCAAAATATGCCAAATTTCTGAAAGAGCTTTGTACTACAAGGAGACAAACTCGTGAGAAAGAGGTGGTAAAGATGAATGAGACAGTCTCTGCTGTCATCCAAAGGAAATTACCACCAAAGCTTAAGGATCCAGGGAGTTTTTCTGTTCCTTGTGTGATTGGTACGAATAAATTTGATAATGTCATGTTAGACTTAGGAGCTTCAATTAATGTGATGCCTTATAGTCTTTATGCTTCTTTAGATCTGGGTGAACTTAAAAGTGATAATGTTGTTATCCAATTGGCTGATCGATCTAACAAGTATCCTAAAGGATACATTGAGGATGTTCTTGTGCAGGTGAATCAACTCATTTTTCCCGCTGACTTCTATGTCCTTGATATGGAAGAGGCACCCCTAAATTCCACTCCATTACTTTTAGGGCGCCCATTCATGAGGACTGCAAGAACAAAGATCGATGTTTATGGAGGAACATTGACCATGGAATTTGATAATGAAATTATACGCTTCAACATCTTTGAAGCTATGAGGTATCCATTGACTGACATTAAACCCTGTTTTTCTATTGATATTATTGATTCATTTGCGCAGAGGTTTATGGAAGCAATGGAAGAGGATGAGTTGAAAGTAACACTCTCTCAAGGAGTTGGTTATAATGAGAATGGAGATTCCATTTCTAAAGCTGAGTTGGAGAAGGCTGAGGAGCCCATTGTGATTAGAACCGTGGCCTCCCTTGAGTCCCTACCCATTTTCAAGGTATATTCCTCCTTTGTCCCTTCCTATTTCTACTAACAAGATGTTACCTTCAGTGATACAGGCCCCTACACTTGAGCTTAAGGTTTTGCCAGATCACTTGAAGTATGTCTTTTTGGGGGATAAGGAGACGCTGCCTGTTATTATATCCTCGAAGTTGGAGGAGAATCAAGAGAAGAAGCTTGTGGACATTCTTAAGAAGTACGAGACCGCCATTGGTTGGACTTTGGCAGATATCAAGGGAATCAGCCCAACCATGTGCGTCCATAGAATCCTATTGGAGGATGGTGCCAAACCCACCAGAGAAGCCCAGAGACGCCTACATCCACCCATGATGAAGGTAGTACAAGATGAGATAATAAAATTACTTGATTGTGGCGTTATTTACCCTATTTCAGATAGCAAGTGGGTGTCTCCTATTCAAGTTGTGCCAAAGAAGTCTGGAGTTACTGTAGTAAAGAATGAGGAGAATGAGCTAGTACCTCAACGAGTTGTGACTGGTTATCGAGTTTGCATAGATTATAGAAAGCTCAATGCGTCAACAAGGAAGGACCATTTCCCTCTGCCCTTTATCGATCAGATGCTTGAGAGATTAGCTGGTTACCCTTTTTATTGCTTTTTGGATGGATATAGTGGGTACAACCAGATCTGTATAGCCCAAGAGGATCAAGAGAAGACCACCTTCACTTGCCCTTTTGGCACTTATGCCTACAGACGTATGCCATTTGGATTATGCAATGCACCAGGTACGTTTCAACGTTGTATGCTTTCCATTTTTTCTGAATACATTGAGAATATCATTGAGGTCTTTATGGATGATTTTAGTGTCTTTGGTAGAGATTTTGATACATGCTTAGGAAATTTGGAACTTATTTTAAAACGTTGTGTGTGAAACTAATTTGGTTCTGAATTGGGAAAAGTGTCACTTCATGGTGACTCAAGGGATTGTTTTAGGACATATTATATCTGCTAGGGGGATTGAGGTTGATAAATCTAAGGTAGATCTTGTGCGTTACTTACCCTCTCCCACTTGTGTGAGAGAGGTTCGGTCATTTCTTGGTCATGCAGGATTTTACAGGAGATTTATCAAGGATTTCTCTAAGGCATCAAGGCCCTTGTGCCGGTTGCTCCAAAAAGATACTTCATTTGAGTTTGATGAGGAGTGCAAGAAGGCTTTTGAGAAGTTGAAGGAGTTATTGACTACTGCTCCAATTATGTCTCCACCTAACTGGTCCTTACCTTTTGAATTGATGTGTGATGCCTCAGATTACGCTGTTGGGGCTGTGTTGGGACAAAGAATAGATAAAAAGCCCTATGCTATCTACTATGCCTCTAGGACGCTCAATGATGCCCAACTGAACTATTCCACAACTGAAAAAGAGCTCCTTGCTGTGGTTTTTGCTTTAGATAAATTTCGCTCTTATTTACTTCAAACTAAAGTTATTGTTTATACTGATCATGCAGCTTTGAAGTATTTGATGACAAAGAAGGAGGCCAAACC
Source organism: Akebia trifoliata (assembly GCF_017979445.1). Lineage (NCBI taxonomy): Eukaryota > Viridiplantae > Streptophyta > Magnoliopsida > Ranunculales > Lardizabalaceae > Akebia > Akebia trifoliata. The sequence continues at coordinate 40,425 of NW_028236874.1, forward strand.
GAGGCTGATTAGATGGGTGTTGTTACTTCAAGAATTCGATTTGGAGATCAAAGACAAAAAGGGGAGTGAAAACTTGGTAGCTGACCATTTGAGCAGACTTGTACATGAGGAGGACACCTTACCCTTGCAAGAATCATTCCCAGATGAACAGCTCTTTGGGATTGAGGTAAGTGAACCATGGTATGCAGATATTGTGAATTATTTAGTTACTAAGCAATTCCCTGATACTTTACCTCAGTCTAATAAAGAAAAGCTTAAGAAAATGGCTAGATATTATGTATGGGATGAACCTTATTTGTGGAAGCATTGTAGTGATCAAATCATTAGGAGGTGTGTCCCTGAATCTGAGCATAAATCTATACTTGCCTTTTGTCATTCTGAGTCTTGTGGTGGACATTTTGGTGCACGTCGGACAGCCCGTAAGGTATTAGATTGTGGTTTCTTTTGGCCCTCTATTTTTAAGGATGCATATATGTACTGCATGACTTGTGATAGGTGCCAGAAAACAGGTAATTTAAGTTCTAAAGATCAAATGCCCATGGCCCATATCATAACTGTTGAGATTTTCGATGTCTGGGGCATTGATTTCATGGGGCCATTTCCTTCATCTAACGGTTTTCTTTACATTCTTTTGGCTGTTGATTATGTGTCCAAGTGGGTAGAGGCTAAGGCCACCAGAACTAATGATTCTAAAGTTGTTGCAGATTTCTTGAGATCTAACATATTTACTAGGTTTGGAGTGCCTCGTGCGATTATTAGTGATGGTGGATTACACTTCTGCAACAAAACAATTGATGCTCTGCTAAAAAAATACAAGGTGAATCACAAGGTGGCAACACCATATCATCCTCAAATGAATGGACAAGCAGAGGTCTCAAATCGTGAGATTAAGGGAATTTTGGAAAAGACTGTGGGTTATACACGCAAGGATTGGAGTAAAAGACTTGATGATTCACTTTGGGCCTATAGGACAGCATACAAAACACCAATTGGGATGTCTCCATTTAGACTTGTCTATGGTAAGGCGTGTCATTTACCAGTTGAGCTTGAGCATAGGGCGTGGTGGGCTGTTAAGTCTTTCAACATAGACATTGATGAGGCCGGTTTACATAGAAAATTGCAACTGAATGAACTTGAGGAGATTAGAAACGAGGCATATGATAGCGCATGGATGGATTTACAAGGAGAAAAGTAGAGCTTTTCATGATAAGATGATCCGTGGCAAGGCCTTTGTTGTAGGCCAAAAAGTTCTTCTTTTCCATTCTAGACTTAAACTTTTTCCTGGTAAGTTACGTTCTAGATGGGTTGGTCCTTTCGTTGTCACTAATGTTTTTCCTCATGGTGCTGTACAGATAAAAAGTGACAAAACTGGAAATGAATTCAAGGTGAATGGCCATCGCTTGAAGCCTTATTATGAGGCTTTTAAGGAGCACACTGTGGAAGAAGTACCCCTCCTAGAGGCTCCACTCACAAAGGACTAAAAACGAGGTACAAAGTCTAGGCTGAAGGACTGTAAACATTCAAGCGCTACTGGGAGGCAACCCAATTCAGCCAAGGCTATTGAGGATACATCAACACAGATTTGCATTTTCTTTCTCTCCTCTATTTACTTTGGTGGATTTCATTTTTTTTTTTTTGTGTGATTTTCGTGAATACCTTGCTCATGTTTATATTTCTACTTACAGGCTTATTCTGATTTACATTGAGGACAATGTAGGATTTAAGTGTGGGGGAGGGATTTACAACTTTAAAAAAAAAAAATTAAAAAAAAAAAAAAAAATTAAAAAAAAAAAAATTGTTTTTTGTTTTTAGAATTCCTTCCAACTCAATGATGAAACTGATTCTTAAGATAGATGGCTTGTAAATAGAATTGAGCATATTTTTACAGATAAAACAAGAAATGGAGTTAATTTGCTTATATTGTAGTCATACTTGGAAATTTTGATGCACATTAGCCTTGATTCGAGTAATATGTTATCTTAAAGTGAAGCATGGAGACATATTGAATGATACTTGCATAATTCCGCAATATTTGTGAGCTATTCGAGCCTTATAATTGATTCATTATACATATCAATTTAAACTTCTTTTCTGAGTGCATCTTGTGAATATCATGTTTTCTAGAACTTGCTTTAAACCTGCTTGAGACAATTTTACATGTTCAGATTTGGAGAAGACGGAGGCAAATTAGGATTTCACCACCATGACCAAATAGCCTTTGTCCTGATTGTGATTTGACCCTTAGATAGCCCTTTGAGCCTTCATTAGCCTATTTTCTTCATTAACCCACATTCACTTACTCTTTTTAACTTAAACACTTTACTTACCCTTTTCCTTGGAACTAGTGAGCTTGGATCTTGTTTATAAGGTGATATCAAGAAGGGTGGAAAAGCATAAGTGTGGGGGAGGATTTCATATGGTTCTAAGGTGTAAGATTTGTTAAAAAAAAAAAAAAAAAAAAAAAGAATGTGATCAAAGGAGAAGTAGGGACATGAAAAGAAGTGTTGTGATTTAAAGAATACAAGTTCTGAAGAAATGGGAGCATTACAAATCTCTCAAGCAAAGTGAAAAAAAAAAAAAAATTGATGAAATCTACCTTAGAGCGATCGAAATGTGGTACTTAATGATGAAGACCTATTTATTGACATTTCTAATTGCTTTCTAGTTCTGAGGAAATTTTGTGATATCCTTTCTTTTCCTTCTTATGAACCCTTGACCCTTTAGCCCCATTACAACCTTTTCAAAGACCTCTTGATCCTTTGATGTTCTGTTTTAAATGTGGAGAGTGGGTGGACAAGCAAGCCTATGGTTTAAACTGTTTTCACAAGTGTTTGAGTGATTAGTGTAGCTAGCACCATATCAAATTGAGAGAAAATCAGAGTGATACATCGTGAGAAGTAAAGTTTGATACAATTTGTGCATTAACTTGAGGATGCATATTACACTTATATTTGGCTACACACACACACTCCAAGTATGCATGCTATATAGTCTTAATAACTCTGTGGCTTATTTTTGAAGTAAACTTGTGCTCTTCCTACTTTATTATGCCATACCATCTAAAGGATCTCTGAGATGTAAGTTGGAAGGATTAGAGTCATTTAATTTGTGTTAAGTCATTGTGGTGTTTTTAGTTAGTCTTTGTTGTTTTCCTTGAGTTTCTATTAGGTTACATTTTGTTGTTTTGCCCGAGGACGAGCAAAAGTTAAGTGTGGGGAATTTGATAAGAATGCAAAATGTCATATTTTTCTCCTTTAATATTTAGTCCTTTATACATATTTAGTGCCTAAATGTACTCATTATTCTTTTATTTTGATTTAGGATGCAAATGGAGGTGTTAAGTGCAAAACGAAATTAATTGGGCGATTTTGGACAGTTTTGACATCGCTTCGTAATCTGGGCATAACTCTCTCATCCGAACTCCAATTGAGATGATTCCAAATGCTATGGAACGCTGAGAAAAAGATCTACAACTTTCGTGTTTTGAGTTTTAAGAGATAATAACTGTATCAAGGTCAAAATTAGGTTTGAAGTTGCTGCACGTAAACTATTGACGCGAATTTGACGCGAATTTGTTAAAAATTTGACGAGGTTTATTTTTGAAAGTCTCCAAATCTAGTGCACGAAAATTCCAACTAAAACACCACTTTCCTAATTATATTAGGACTTTATTTTATTTTAATTAGTCAGATTTATATATTGTTATTGGAGGATAAGATTTAGGATTTTTTTTAGGAGATTTTGTTAGCTTCTAAGAAGGAAGAGAAGAACGGGTAAAAGAAAAAAAAAAAGGAAGATCTCTCTCTCTCTTGCTCTCTCTCTCTTAGGATTTTTTTTTTTTTAATCTTTTCTTTAGGAAAAAGGTGGCTGAAACTGGGGGAACTAGGGGCCAACGAGTTGCTGTCAAGAAGAGGAGAAGTTGCTGAAATTTTTCAGCAACATTATTGCCGTGAGGAACATCACCACCAACACATCTCAAACTTCTTTGGTTGTGTTAAAAAGTGTAACCCTTATGACTTTTATTTATTTTTATTATTGCAACCCTAGTTGCTTTTGGATTAAAGAACATCTTGTTGGATTCTTAAGTTGGAAATTTTTAATTCAATGAGTTAGTGACTTTCAGATTCATTAATTGATGTTTTCGGATTGGTGATATGTAGACACATGAATCAGTGAATTTTAATTATGTATGCTGAATTTTCAGTTTGGTCATATTGAAAACTTTGATATTAACGGTCATTGAAGCCATAATTGTATCTCTAATCACCTAATTGATTTGGAATATGATTTAAAAGTGGTAAAAACTATGAACAATAGTTGTGATCTGAAAATTGCATGTTCTTTAGCCATGGACTTTTCCATAGGTTTGAAGAGTAGGTTATTGAATCATAATTCCTTTTGATCTTAATGATTTGTTTAAGAAGTTGTAAGGATACGCTAAGTATTAACTTGATTGCTTAATCAAAATAACTAGGTAATGGACTTTTCCAAAACCCTAGGGATTATCTAAGAAGGAATTTATAAGATGCATGATCTCTTTAGGCTTGCACTTTGATTCAATTCGGATATGTAATTAAGGCATAAAATTCGTTATCTATGTTGAAGCAATTTGATTAGTCATTTAATGAATTTATTTTTCTGAATTGTGTGAGAGAAGATGATCAATTGTAAATAGTTATTTCTTCTTTTTTATTTTTATTATTATTATTTTTTTTAATCCGAATCGCCAAAATTGAAACCCCTACAAATTTGTGTAGTACGTTTGTTTTCAATTTGTTAATTAAACTAACTAAAATTTGTTATGACTCTTTAGAATAGGAGTACCCGCAATCCCCGGCCAATAACGATACCCTACAAATCACTTTACTACAATCTTCTATAGGGTTTATGATGACTAAAAATCTGGTCAATCAATTATGACATTTTACTATTTCATCCCCTTTTTCCCTTTTTCCAATTTTCATAGTTCTCAATCTTAAAAAAAAAAATTATTTACTTTCTGATATTCATCAACTCAATATGAGTTTATTGAATATTAAATCATTTTTTCCAACTATGAAATTCATTTTTTTAATAACAATGAAAAAATACAAAATTTAGATCAAAACAGGGTCCGAGCGGTATACAAGACCCAACTGACGGAAATAACCTGGTGAAATATCCTACCCATGTATAATTTATTATAAAATACAGTTAAACATATCAAACATGCAAGTTCTAACATGAATTTAAAATAACTAATTGAATTATATATTTTTGAAAGTACATTACAAATTTTTGATAAAATTCTAAATGTGATTTTCATAATCTACGATTATTAATAGAAATTGAGAGTTCCTTACCATCTCTGTGCGAGATGATCGAAGTGCGTGTGTGGAAATCGAGACGGATCAAACTTTGAGATGACTAATTTTTGAATCTGGCCCGGTGATTTCGAAGATCTCGATGCCGTCGTCTTTTCTCCCTTCTATGACAGAGGACGATTTGACCCCAAAATAGATGAAATTCGAGGTCGAAGTTACGAAATTCCCGTATATATATACAACTAATTTTTGATGATATGAGGAGAAAGTGAAGAGGAAACGAGAGGAAATTAGGTGGGTTTTGTAGAGAATGAGGTTGCGGACGATTTTCTCTTCTGCGTCGAAGGTTGAAGACGTACCGTTTATGGCGAATCGGAGTCTGAAAATCGAAAAAAAATAAGTCCGATTGGTTTTGGACGAATTTTGATAAAGATGAATAGTGTTTTGGATTAAAAAAAATTTATTTATATAAGTGCGGGATGAAATCGGTATTTTACCTATTATTTCGTTCGACGATAACTTGTCCGTTCGGACTCCAAAAGTGACGAATGAATACTCTATTTTGTCTAATTTCTCGTTTTGGATCTAATGGTGTGGTCAATTTATACAAATTCTATCTCTAACAAAAATTTACATTTTTAGCCCATTGGGACCTTAATGTTATTTTCGTTTTTAACGATAATTCGACTTTTTAAAATATTAGTGTAGAAAAAAGTCATTATTTTAGCTTTGATCCGACTCGATAATCGAGGATTTTGTAATTTTTCTGTTTGGACTCGCATTTGAGTGTGTTTATAGGCTAAAGTATATTTTTCGACTATTTTGAATTCAATGGTGAGGTCAAATTTCATTAAAAATGGTCAAAACAAAATTCTACAATTTTACCCTAAGTCCCACTTTCAAGATTTTATTTTCAAAATTCAATTATTTATTTTTTCTCGAGATATGAATAATAAACTCGTAGTTTTACAATTCCCTTTATGACCATTTTCGACTCCTAAAAGGTCCAATGAGCAAACGGGTCAAGGAAAGATTTTTCCTAATTACTACAAGTTGACCTATCAATCATCTAAGTATTGGTAAATGGTCTTAGGTGGTGTAGACACCCCATTTTTGCACTTGCCTGATTAATCAACTCGTCAATCCGATTGCAACAGTTCCCAATGATGGATGTTTATTCCAATACTTTATTTTGTTACCAGATATGTTTCAGAGATCCAGATGAGGTATCTCGAACTGACAAGACTGTAGAAACCATGTTACGCTAGGAAAATATAACCCCAAAAGATTGAAAATCATCATTTTTCAGACAAAAAGAAGTTTCACGATAAAAATCACTAAAAATGACCAAATTATCAAAATACCCCTAACATCAAAATAACCCTAGAGCCTACGTTATGCTTAGGAAAACTCATTCAAACACATAAAACAACAAATCGAAATCAAATAAATCATTTCATCAATTTTCACAAAATTTGATAAAATTACGAAAATGTCCCTCAAAAAGTTCACGATCATTCCGCACAAAAATTTTCATAAATGACACAAACCAATATTTCCATTGAATACCTTATGAAAAATTGATTCTAAAACATCCTAGAACATCAAAAGTCGACTTGAAACACAAAAAATTCTCTTCGAGGGCAAAACGGTAATTTTATAATTTTTATAATTAAAATTTTTGAAATTAATAAATAAAATATTAAATAATTAAAGTGAAATATTAATAAACATTAATAAAATTAATTTAAAATTTTGAACAAAAAAAATCGATCAATTAGGCTCTCAGGCAAAATTGTTGATGGTTGCCAATATATTTATTCAAGGACCCCTCCATTTGGGGGTCCAAAGAATTAAAGATATAATAGAGGGGGGTTCTCTAAAAAATTAGAGTCAATCAAGTAAGATCAAAGTCAAGATATTAAAGTCAATCAAGTAAGACTAAAGTCAAAAATCTTAAAGTCAATCAGATAAGACCAAAAGTCAAAATCCTAGTAGAGTTCTAATTAAATAATAACTTTATTTAATAGAATTCTAATTAAAATATAACTTTACCTAAAACAATTCTAATTAAAATACAACTCTACCTAAAATAATTCTAATTAAAATATAAGTCTAACTAAAAGAATTATAATTAACACTAATTCTATCTAAACAAACCGTTAAAATCTATAAATAGGAGTCCTCACACCCTATTTTCGTATCTAAGAGAAAACCTTAAAAGAAGTAGGTCAAAACGCTTCCCTAGCCTCCCAAAAATCCAAATTTTGAAGTCCCAACTCCTTACCTAACACCCATACTTAGATTTTAGCTCGAAAAACACCTAGAAGCCATTTAAAAACACCTAGAAATCCATAAACAAATCCGAAGAATCTAGATCTAAGAAAGAGATACCTCATCTCGGAGATTAGAAATCAGATCCGGAGACAGAACGAAGCAAGGAGTACTGTACAAAGAGATACTCTATCAGACCTGAGGGAATAGAATCGTTACGTTCGAAGGTAAAATTCTTTTTTTTATTTTTATCTAGGTCTTTTTGTTAGTAATGTAGTTTTATTTGGGATAAATAGAGACCGACATTGGCCGGGCAGGGTTGGTACCTAACACCTTCCAACCCCGTAATGTGATCCCTAGACTCAGTATTTTTTGTAGTAGATTAGTTGATTTATCCGTTTAGAGTCCAAGTTCGGTTCCTAGACCGTAATAATTAGGTGGCGACTCCCAAACTTCAAAGGTCAAAAGCGGATCCGCGCACCCCGCGGATTGAGGACACTTTCTATGACAACTCCACTGGGGACCTTCGAGGATCAAACTTGAAAAACCCCAAGTAAGGGAGCATTGCTAGAATAACCTAGACTATTTTTAGTTGTTAGTTTACCATTTTTATTTTATTTTTATCATCTTTTTCGGTTCAATAATTGATCATGCATTTGGATCATGAATATTCCGCGTTTGCATGTTAGTTTTATTTTTGTTTATTTTATTATTTTTTATGGTTCGATCAGGGGTCATTTGGAATGACTCTAAATAATGCAAGATTTCAATAAGTTAATTACAGAGGGAATGATGAACGATGAATCGTGGAATTTTTTTTTTTAATTTTTTATTTTGTTCGTTAGTAAGGGCGTGTTGATCTGTCCTTTGGATGTTTTTTTTTCTTCCCTTTTCTCAAATATTTTTTTTAAGGTAGGTGCGATTTATTTTTTCTAACAATGTTTTTATTTTTTATTTTTTTTAGTGTTGATTTATTGGTAGATTTTTAGTCATGCTGTTCATGGACAACCCTCAAACAAAGGTTCTTTTTTACATTATTAACAACAATGGGCTAGCAGTAGGTGTTTAAATCCAATTCATTGAAAATCTTTTTTTTTTTTTTAATTAAAAAAAAAAAAGGTTCTGTCAACAACAACGTTTTGGATTGACTGTAGAAGTTGGGTGCCCCTAGTAGAAACTCATATTTAAGGGACAAACCCTTAATGCTTTTAAGTTGAGATGTGGTGTGCTATTAGTAGGTCAGTTTTTTTATTTTTTCCATCTTCTTCTTCAATAAGAAAAAAAACAGCAACAGAGAGGAACGCCTCTCTCTCTCTCTCTCTCTCTCCATGTCTCACATTGTTCAAACCAGAATCCTAAACTCTAAAGAATGTGAGGTCTTCTCCTACTCGTTTTCAAAATTCGGTTCAGAAGACATCTTTTAAGGTGGGTGTTTACTCACTAGATTAGCGGAATCCTGTTTTTGCAACAAGAGAAAAAAATATCATAAAAAGAAGAGTGAAAAAAGGAGAATCACCCAACCAATGATCTGATTGTAAATGTTGCAAATTTGCTGGACACAAATGCACATTGTCGCTATATCCATTTTGGGGAATGGGTTTTCCAAATCAACGAGGTTTTCAAAAACCCATGTTGTTGTCATCCACTACTATACCATTGATTTGATTGCTGCACCAAGCTTCTGTTATGGTATGACCATCTAATTATATGTTGGTAAATAGGAGAATCCCAAACAAAAAAAATTAAAGCTTCACCTTCATTTATAACCTTAAGGAGGTTGGATGTAAGCTTTGCCTCCACAGAGAAATTTTGACTAAACCAGTTGCCTTTATAGACTTTGTCCCTAAAAAAAAAAAAAGGAAAAAAGGTTTGTGGTTTTGCTACCAGCAACATATATAAAAAAAGCCTTTCTAGACTTTGTCCCTTAAAAAAAAAAAGGAAAAAAGGTTTGTGATGTTGCTGCCAGCAACATATATAAAAACAATGGGTCCCGTTCCCCACCCTAAGCTTTACCCTACACTTTAACAAACGTGTTTTGTCCTACATGGGTTAGAAGTTTTGGAATAAGCTGATTTTTGGTGAGGATGATCTCTATGGTGAGGAGATCATCCTCACCAAAAATCAACTCATTCCAAAACTTCTAACCCCATCAAAAATGGTTTATAAAAAATGGACGGTCCACGATTTTTCAACTTGTAAACATGGGGCTAAAAATTTCGGAATGGTCTTCTAATCATAGAGATCATCCTCACCAAAAATCAGCCCATTCTAAAACTTCTAACCCATGTAGGACAAAACACGTTTGTTAAAGTGTAGGGTAAAGCTTAGGGTGTTGAACATTTCCCAAAAAAAATATATAGTTTTGATTATGTGGTGGAGGCAGAAACATATAAAAAAAAAAAAATTTCTTTGCAAGTTAGGCAAATCCTTTATTGTATTTTTATTCTAAAAGTCTATAAAGTTTTGTTACACCAACAAATCATGGTGAGGGACTGTATTTTCTTTAAAAAAAGGACCAAATTGGCCTTGTCCACGTGTAAAACATGTGATTTTTTTTAGTGTTTAAGGTTTCCAACCTCAAAATTTGTTGAATTCAAAGGGTAAAGTTATCCTTACAAAGTTAGTGAGATTTTAAATCTTGCTAACATCTTTGACCTCATCACATGGCAATATAAAAGGGAAAGAGAATTCATAACTCCTTATCTCATAATTAGCAATCTAATCTCAATTCAATATTCATTTAAAATTTGAATTTGTTTCAGATCACTCAAAATAATCCTTTGATTGGACCATAAAAAAAAAAGAAATCCATTTGATTTGAAAAAAAAAAAATTTGTGTGCTTGTTTCGATATTGGATTGGATCTGATTAATTATTCCATGCCATATTCATTGATTGATTTGCCATAATCGTAGTTGATATATATTTCTGATGTGTTTACTTTGATCTAAAGTATGAATTTTGAATGATTCGATTAAAATTTCATGTGGTATCAATGTATGATGGTTTGATCAGGCCCATGGGCCCATTTGTTTTGAAAAAGGCCCCGGGCACACCCCACCTTATTTTGCACACACCACATGCACGTTTATTGTTTTGCACGCTTGCACATCCCATATAGCCAACGTGGCACTAGTGCGTGGACCGGTCTCTTCGGAGATGCGACGTCATTCATGAAAATCACAACTCAAGTCACGTACCTTAGGGTATATCAAACTGGGGCATCAGTACCGTCTGATCAGGTGACTCTGAAAGGTATATCGATGCACCCAGGTTGGAGCGACCTGAGCCTTTAACCTATTGTAAGCCGCACAATCACATGTCCCTTATGCCAAAGTAGTACTAGTACGTGGTCGGTCCCTTCGTGGGATGTCAAACCATTTATGAAAGTTACAACTCTTGACTTGTACCCATAGGTATATAAAAGATAATCCAAGTACATCAATTGCACTTTTTGGTCAAAATCGGTGCCTAAGCGAGATTCTGCCCCGCTGTACTGTGGCGTCCCGCCAAATGTTAACACAAATCCCTATGTCAAAACTCGAGGTACTAGGTGGCACCTCGAAATTTCGACATGGTCTTCTTTGTTTATGTTAGCATTCCAAGGCGATTCAACCTGCACCTAATAAACAACAAAAAATCATGCATATATATATACAAAATATAACAATAGCGGAAGCCTACATACATCTAATAACGTACGAAAGATTAGAGTGCTGAAGAATAACCAGAATACAGGATTATACAATTATTCCTCACTCTAACAAAAGTCCTACCGCTCAAAATCAAAATTTGTAATACTTTTGGACAAATCGACTCCATTAGGGGCTATAACCCCAATACTCACCAAGTGACGGATTCTGACTGTCTATCTGACCTACCAGATGATTTTTACTCATTTTCTACACTTGCCTCTCCAAGCTTCGGATCTGAAACTAAAAAAAATGAAGAAGGAAAGGGTGAGTAATAATGGTTACCCAGTAAGGAAACAAACAATTTCTGCCAATAACCCCTCCTAACATGAACGAATAAGCATACTGAATCATTTTAACAATATAAAATTTTACATAATAAACTACGATTAACTGGTACATATAGCCAGGGATGAGCAACTAAACTTTTTAAAACTCACATTACATCAATTAACAGTACTCACTATAACATTATCTTTTTATACAAATCTAATTGCTCAAATGGAAATATTAAACATGGATTTCATTTTATATATCAAAATAAGCAATAGATACATAATACACAATGGTGGAGTATTGGAATTAGAGAGTTGGGATTCACGACTGGATCGCTCCTAGTCGGGACATGATGTTACAATTCTTCTCTGGTTTTTAGTTCTTGATTTTGTGGCTGGTCGCTGTTTACCACGCTTGGTTGACCATTTATCCAGTTCAGGCTGGTCGTTTGACATGACCGTAAGCAATGGGTCTCTTTTCGATGTGTCAGAACGTTCGACTACTATAAATTGTTAGTGATCACTGACTAATTATCTTCGTCTATGCCAATCAGGCGTGCATGTGATTCTCAAATATACAAACCATTCGTATACGGTATTACAAGTTCACTGGTAAAGATATAAAGGAATAAACCTGGATTCCAGTTGTGACTCCACTCTCATACACGTCCCATACCACGTATGAGCTTGGTGGTCCCTACCATACATCCTAGGATAGTACACCACTCCGGATGATATAACGCACTATCCCTTTACGCATTCACAGACTCTTTAACAGCTCACAAAATAGCTACATATATATTATTTTCTTTTCTTTGAAAACGAATCAGAAATTTTCTTGAAAACAAAAGAAAAATTAACAATACAAGGTTGAGAATGAATATCCAGTTTCCTACCATGCAAGTGTGGCCACCCGACCTAAAATAAATAACATAACGGAAAGGTAAACAGTGCATCGCACTAACAGAAATTTAAATAAACATGCAACCAACAATATTATCCCTGGATATCACTAACCTACACACAACACAACAACGTAAAATGCAGACATCACCCCTCGGGTGTGACTCTGACATTTTACCGTTTCATACCCTTTTTTCCCCTTTTTATGATTTTTTTGTACAGTTTTCAATCTTTTCAATATAATATTCATCAACTCAATATGAGTTCATTGAATATTAAATCACATTTTCCAACTATATAATTTATTTTTATCAATAATATTGAAAAAGAATAAATATTTTATATCAAAACGGGGTCCGAGCAGTGCACAAGACCCAATTAATGGAAATAACCCGTTAAAATACCCTACCCACGTATAATTTGTTAAAAAATACAATTAAACATATCAAACATGTAATTTCTGGCGTGAATTTTTAAATAACAAAAGAATTCTATATTTTGGAAATATATCAAATTTTTTTCGATAAAATCCTAAATGCAATGTTCACAATCTACGATTACTAATAGAAATTGAAGTTCCTTACAATCTCTAGGCGAAAGGATCAAAGCATGTGCACGAAAATCGAGGCGATTAGCCCAAAAATTGAGACTGACCAAACTTCGAAGTAACTAATTTTTGAAATCAACCCGGTGGTTTCGAAGATCTCGATGTGGTCGTCCTTTCTCCCTTCTACGGCGGAAGACGGTTTGACACCGAAACGGATGAAATTCGAGGTGGAAGTTGCGAAATCTCCGTATAAAAATATGACTGATTTTTGACGATATGGGGTGAAAAAGGTAAGAAAACTGAAGGAATTTGGGTGGGTTTTGTAGAGAATGAGGCTGCGGACATTTTTTCCTTCTGCATCGAAAGATGGTTTGACCCCGAAACGGACGAAATTCGAGGTCAAAGTTTCGAAATTTCCGTATTTATATACGGCTCATTTTTTGATGATATTGGATGAAAAAGAAAATGAAATGGAAAGAGGTTGGGTGGGTTTTGTAGAGAACGCAGCTGCGGACATTTCTCCCTTCTACGTCGGTTATCAATGGCGAGCCGTTTGTGAGAGATCTGAAGTTAAAATTCGAAGAAAAAAAAATTTGTTTTTTTAACGCGTCGGCTGGTTTTGAACAACTAGGGAAGACAATGAATTAAAAAAAATATTAAAAAATTTATTTATATAAAATTTAGGACGAAATTGATATTTCGCCTATTGTTTCGATCGACGATAACTTGATCATTCGGACTCCAAAATTGACAAATGAATATTCTATTTCGCTTAATTTTTCGTTCCGGATCTAATGGTGTAGTCATCAACTCAATATGAGTTCATTGAATATTAAATCACATTTTTTAACTATAAAATTTATTTTTATCAATAATATTGAAAAATAATACAAATTTTATATCAAAACGGGGTCCGAGCAGTGCACAAGACCCAATTGATGGAAATAACCCGTTAAAATACCCTACCCACATATAATTTGTTAAAAAATACAATTAAACATATCAAACATACAATTTTTTGCGTGAATTTTTAAATAACAAAAGAATTCTATATTTTGGAAATACATCAAATTTTTTTCGATAAAATCCTAAATGCAATTTTCACAATCTACGATTAGTAATAGAAATTGAAGTTCCTTACAATCTCTAGGAGAAAGGATGAAAGCATGTGCACGAAAATTGAGGCGATTGGGGCGAAAATCAAGACTGACCAAACTTTGAAGCGGCTGATTTTTGAAATTGACCCGGTGGTTTCAAAGATCTCGATGTGGTCGTCCTTTCTCCCTTCTGCGGCGGAGGACGGTTTGACACCGAAATGGATGAAATCCGAGGTCGAAGTTACGAAATCTTCGAATAAAAATACGGCTGATTTTTGACGATACAGGGTGAAAAAGGCAAGAAAACTGAAGGAATTTGGGTGGGTTTTGTAGAGAATGAGGTTGCGGACGTTTTCCCTTCTGCGTTTGAAGATGGTTTGATCCCGAAACGGACGAAATCCGAGGTCAAAGTTTCAAAATTTTCGTATTTATATACGGCCGATCTTTTGACGATATTGGATGAAAAAGAAAGTGAAATGGAAAGAGATGGGTGGGTTTTGTAGAGAACGCAGCTGGGGACATTTCTCCCTTCTGCGTCGGTCGTTAACGGCGAGTCGTTTGCGAGAGATCTGAGGTTAGAATTCGAAGGAATTTTTTTTTTGTTTTTTTAACGCGTTAGCTGGTTTTGAACGGCTAGGGAAGACAATGAATTAAAAAAAATATTAAAAAATTTATTTATATAAAATTTAGGACGAAATTAGTATTTCGCCTATTGTTTCAATCGACGATAACTTGATCATTCAGACTCCAAAATTGACAAATGAATACTCTATTTCGCCTAATTTTTCGTTCCGGATCTAATGGTGTAGTCATCAACTCAATATGAGTTCATTGAATATTAAATCACATTTTTCAACTATAGAATTTATTTTTATCAATAATATTGAAAAATAATACAAATTTTATATCAAAACGGGGTCCGAGCAGTACACAAGACCCAATTGATGGAAATAACCCGTTAAAATACCCTACCCACATATAATTTGTTAAAAAATATAATTAGACATATCAAACATACAATTTCTGGCGTAAATTTTTAAATAACAAAAGAATTCTATATTTTGGAAATACATCAAATTTTTTTCGATAAAATCCTAAATGCAATTTTCACAATCTACAATTAGTAATAGAAATTGAAGTTCCTTACAATCTCTAGGCGAAAGGATCAAAGCATGTGCACGGAAATCGAGGTGATTGGCACAAAAATCGAGACTGATCAAACTTCGAAGCAACTGATTTTTGAAACCGACCCGGTGGTTTCGAAGATCTCGATGTGGTCGTTTTTTCTCCCTTCTGCGGTGAATGACGATTTGACACCGAAACGGATGAAATCCGAGGTCGAAGTTACGAAATCTCCATATAAAAATATGACTGATTTTTGACGATACGGGGTGAAAAAGCAAGAAAACAGAAGGAATTTGGGTGGGTTTTGTAGAGAATGAGGCTGCAGACGTTTTTCCCTTCTGCGTCGGAAGATGGTTTGACTCCAAAACGGACGAAATCTGAGGTCAAAGTTTCGAAATTTCTGTATTTATATACGGCCAATTTTTTGATGATATTGGATGAAAAAGAAAGTGAAATGGAAAGATGTTGGGTGGGTTTTGTAGAGAACACAGCTGCGGACATTTCTCTCTTCTACGTCGGTCGTCAACGGCGAGCCGTTTGCGAGAGATTTGAGGTTAAAATTCAAAGAAAAAAAAACAAAATTTATTTTTTTAACGCATTGGCTGGTTTTGAACGGATGGGGAAGACAATGAATAAAAAAAATATTAAAAAATTTATTTATATAAAATTTAGGACGAAATTGGTATTTTGTCTATTGTTTCGATCGGCGATAACTTGATCATTCGGACTCCAAAACTGACAAATGAATACTCTATTTCGCCTAATTTTTCATTCCGGATCTAATGGTGTAGTCAATTTCTAAAAATTCTATCTCTAACAAAAATTTACATTTTTTGCCTGAGGTGACCCCTAAAATTGATGTCGTTTTCATTTTTGACGATAACTAGACTTTCTGGTCTCCAAAAATGACAAATAAATTATACATGTTTAATAATTTTTTGTTACGAACCTAATGGTGTAATCAAATCTTAATAATTCTTGTTTTAGAA
>NW_028236875.1:0-56428 GCF_017979445.1 Akebia trifoliata
GCTGAGCAAGGGCCCACTTAAATACCTCTCGTCTAGAATAGACGTAGTCTATCCCCCTCGTACAGTAGGGTACAGCGGGGCAAAATCTTGCTTAGGCACCGGTTTTGACCAAGAAGTGCAATTGATATACTTAGATTACCTTTTATACCTACGGGTACGAGTCAAGAGTTGTAACTTTCATAAATGGTTTGGCATCCCACGAGGGGACCGACCACGTACTAGTACTACGTTGGCAATCGGGACATGTGACTGTGTGGCTTACAATAGGACAAAGGCTCAGGTCACCCCAGCATGGGTGCATCAATATGTCTCTCAGAATCACCTGATTAGACGGTATTGATGCCCCAGTTCGATATACCCTAAGGTACGTGACTGGAGTTGTGGGTTTCATGAATGACGTCGCATCTCCGAAGAGACCGGGCCACGCACTAGTGCCACGTTGCCTAAATGGGACGTGTATGTGAGTAAAGCAGTAAACGTGCATGTGGTGTGTGCAAAACAGGGTGGGTGTGCCCGGGGCCTTTTCCAAACAAATGGGCCCATGGCCCAATCAAACCAATTATAACATGAATTATATGGATATAAGCACCATTCCAATCACATAAACATTTAATCATGATCAACATTATGACCAACATCAAACATGTATTCCCAATGACATTATAGCACATTAAATAGGCAATCATCATGAATCAATAATGTGGTCCGGTTCACGATTTAAACATGCACATATACGGTATGTGGCAATCAATTAGACCCGATCTTCGCAAATTTTATAGTCCAATCAAGGGCGCTTTGGGGTGACCAAAAGATAATTCAAAATTTCTAAAAATTTCGGATTAAGGGTATGATAATGATCAATGAAATAAGATGATGGTTTTATTCATTTTTTTTTTTTTTAAATTGAGCCCAATCAAAGAAATTCAAAAAACAAAACAAAGAAAACTTGCATATATGTTGCTATTGGTAACATTTAGAAAATGACTTTGTTGTTTTTTTGAACTCCTTTTTTTTTTATGAAAAGAAAATCTCCAATCTTTTTTTTTTATTTTTGATTTTTTTCTTTTTTAGAAACAAATTAATTTCCTCTCTTTTTAAAAAAAAAAAAAAATTGATTTAAAACCCAATACAGTACAGTGCAGCAACTCATATGCCGCTGGCAGCACATGTCGAGATCGGCCTTGCTGTTTTAAAACAGCAGGATAACGTCGAGCTCAACAGCAGCTCAACGTCGAGCTCAACGTCGAGATCACCCTATAACAGTAACATAATCGTCGAGATCAGCAGGTTAATCGTCGAGATCAGAAGGTTAGTCGTCGAGATCAGAAGGTTAATCGTCGAGATCAGCCTATAACAGCAGCTAATCGTCGAAATCAGCCTAGAACAGCAGGCTAATCGTCGAGATCAGCCTATAACGGTATACCAGCGTCGAGATCAGCCTTAGGTGCTGTTTTAAAACAACAGGGCCACTGTTACCAACTCGATATTTGGCCATTAACGTTGTTGGTTATCCAGAACCGATAGCACCAAAGAGATATAACAGATAACTTGGACAAAGTTAATCAAAAAAACGCAGAGAGTACATAAAATATCCGAGTTGCAGTCATGGAGTTTCATGAGGATAAACTTTCATCTCATCTTGCCGCGATGAAAATTCCCCCCATGAACTGTCTCTTGATGATTCCGGTCTTTTGTTTGAAAAGAAGAGAGAAACCGAGATTGAAACAAATCTCCATAGAGATCCTCGCATTCGAAATCGAGATCAACGGTATCTACCTCACCAAAACGACTGATCAGAGAAAAAAAAACAGCCACCAAACTTGAGACTTGAAACGATATTTGAGTAAAAAAAAAACTCAAGAACAGCGCCCTACCAGTCCCAAAAAACAGCCACAAAAATCAGGAAGGAGAAACGACATTCGAGTTCTCTGATCTCAATCAAATCTCCCATCTCGTACAGAAGACAACGCCCCCTACCAGTCCCTTAGTTCACCATTGCTTGTTCGATCAAGATGATGGCTACTCCGATTGGTTGATACTTAGATCGGTCGACATTGCAAACCAAAGCGTGGTTTAGGAACAATCGGGGGCAAGGTTCTTCGATCTCTGTTGAGACCGTTGGAACCAAGTGAGGAAGACGATGTTCTTTTAAAAGAACTGATCGAGTGGGTTGAAAACCAAGCAAAAATGATTTTTTACTTATAACACCCCATCAATTAAGTTAAGGGTTCGGTCATTAAAAGTGGCTGTTTACTGGGGACACACCGTCCTAAAAGAAAAACAGCAAGTTGGCCGCAACAGAACCTTAAAAGAAAACCTTTCTCTTTTTTTTTTCTTTTTTTTTTTTACACATTTTTTTTCTAAGAGTAGAACTTGCAGAAAATAAATTAAAAAACTGAATATCTAAAAAAAATCAAAAAAAAAAACTCTTGTTTTTTTTTAAAAAAATTTTCCTTTTAAAAAAAGGAAACATTGTCAAATAATTGAAAAAGACAACGTTTGTTATAAAAAAAACAAATCGACGTACCTAAAAAACTAAAAATCAAATAAATAAAAGATCCTCTTTGTTTCATTATTTCACCCTCAATAAAATTACCCTTTGAAACTTAGCATTATTTTAAGTCACCCTAAGTGACTCTCGATTGAACTACAAAATAATGTGCCAGGTTAACGCACCCGGTATCAAACCGAATAACTAATGGTTGGATCAATAAACATGATAAATAACTAAAAAACGATAAACAAAAAAGAAACAAACTAAAATTTAAATAAAACTAGGTTATTGGCAATGCTCCCATACTTGGGGTTTTTCAAGTTTGATCCTCAATGTCCCCAGTGGAGTCGCCATTGAAAGCGCCCTCGATCCGCGGGGTGCGCGGATCCGCTTTTGACCCTTGAGATTTGGGAGTCGCCACCTAGTTGTTAAGGTCTAGGAACCAAACTGACTCTAAAAAAGGCAAACTAATCTACGAAAAAGAAAAAGAGTCCGAGGATCACGTTACGGGGTTGGAAGGTGTTAGGCACCAACCCCGCCCGGCCAAAGCCGGTCTCTACTAACTTTCCAAGTAAATCACATTGCTAAAAACCTAGATAGAAATAATAAAAAAAAACTGATACCTTTCCGATAGCAAGGATTTTGCTCCCTCAGATCTGACAAAAAGAGCTCCTTGTACTGTACTCCCTTGCTTCGTTCTGTCTCCGGATTTGACTTCGGATCTCCTAGATCAAGGTATCTCCTTGTTTTTGAATCTGAACTCTTCAAGTTTGTTGCGGACTTGGGGGTGTTTTTGGAGGGATTTTAGGTGTTTTCTAGACTAAAATTGAAGGAGGGATGTTAGGTAAGGAGTTGGGGCTCCAAAACTAGGGTTTATGGGGGGCTAGGGGAGCTTCTAGACCTACTTCTCCTAGGGTTTATGATTTGATACGAAAATAGGGTGTGAGCACCTCTATTTATAGATGTTTTTTTAGGGTTGATTTGGATAGAGTTAGTGTTTAATTAGAGATCTTTTAATTAGAGTTGTGTTTTAGTTAAAATTGTTTTAGGTAGAATGTGTTTTAATTAGAATTGTTTTAAGTAGAATTGTTTTTAAGTTAGAACTCTATTAGATAGAGTTATTATTTAATTAGAATTCTATTATGACTTTTGGTCTTATTTGATTGACTTTTAATGTTTTGACTTTAGTCTTAATTGATTGACTTTTAATATCTTGACTTCAGTCTTGCTTAATTGACTTTAATTTTGACTTTAGTCTCATGGATTGACTTTAATACCTTGACTTCAGTCTTGCTTGATTTACTTTTAATTTTTGGAGAACCCCCCTTCATTATTTCTTTAATTCTTTGGACCCCCAAATGGAGGGGTCCTTAAAGAAATATCCCACGAACCCTCAACAATTTTGCCTGAGAGTCCGATTATTAATCGATTTTTTAGGTTCAAAATTTTAAATTAATTTCATTAATATTTCACTTTAATTATTTAATGTTTTATTTATTAATTTCGAATTCTTTAATTATGAAAATTGTGAAATTACCGTTTTACCCTCGAAGATGACTTTTCACGTTTTAAGTCAGTTTTTAATGTTCTATGATGTTTTAGAATCAATTTTTCGTAAGGAATTCAATGGAAATATTAGTTTTTGTTATTTATGAAGTTTTTTGTGTGAAATGGTTGTGAACTTAATGAGGGGCATTTTCGTAATTTTGTCGAATTCTGTTAAAATTGGTGAAATGATTTATTTGGTTCCGATTTATTATTTTATGTGTTCGAGAGAGTTTTCCTAAGCGTAACGTAGGCTCTAGGGTTGTTTTGAGGTTAGGGGTGTTTTGGTAATTCGGTCAATTTTTAGTGATTTTTATCGTGAAGCTTTTTTTTGGTCTGCAAGATGATGATTTCTATGTTTCTGGAGTCGTATTTTCCTAGCGTAGCGTGGTTTCTAAGGTTTTGTTAGTTTGAGATACCTCATCCGGATTTCTGAAACACATCTGGTAACAAAATAAAGCAATGGAATAAACATCCATCATTGGGAATCATTGCGATCGGGTTGACGAGTTGATTAATCAGGCGGATGCAAAAATGGGGTGTCTACAATGGGCCATCACCCAGATTCACCGACAATACAATAGAGGTATAATAATTTTTTCGATAAGACACTTCAAATCATGAACTGCAAAGAAGCCAATGAAATCTACAGTCACAACAATTTAGATTTCAGAAACAAAGAAAATGCCATTGGATGAGTTAGTCTGCTAAAACCTACTAGAGTACTGGATGTTTGGTTTGGATTGTTAGAATCAAATTACGGAAAAAACTATACTTTTAGGATTTATAAATTCATCGGGTTAAATGTTTGTGATAACTGATTTTAGAATCTAGGGTGTTTGGTTCTGATTGTAGAACTTAATTATCGATTCTGATTATGGATCATTAAAATCAAATTATACAAACTGTTTTCCAGAATCTAGAATCTCATTTGGCAAAACTAATTTTACAATCCAAAATCAGAATCTTATTTGGCTAACATTGTTTATGAATTGGTTTTATAAAAAAATTTACCAAATTATATCTGTAGACATGAGAAGTTCATCGGAATATCTCAATGTTACGATATTTGGACTCGCCACCATTCTTTTTTGGAAATGAGTGTAAATGGGCACCCTAAATGATTTTTTGAAATTGATTTTTTGAAATTGATTTTTCATTGTAGTGACTTTCATACACGAAAAGGATGTGGTTTACCTAAGATCTAGGTACGAAGGTCTAGTTAAAGGATGGAGAAGGTATTAGGCACCCCATCCTCTCTACCAAAAGTGTTTTACCTTGAAACTTGGCCATCTTTTTGTAAAGCTTAAGAAATAAGAAAAATGCATGAAAATGGTATTAGATGTGATGTGTACAATAAGTGAAAATATTCCCTTAGAAGGGATTTTGATGTCAATGTGACATTGGGAACATCCTATAAAAAAGAATGACCCATGTAGTCCACATTATTTTTCATTAATATGAATGTTGATTTGAGCTTTTAGAGAGATTCCATGATGGAGTGCCCTTGAGGCCATAACCTTAATGCATGTATGCAAGGTTGGAAACTTAGTGTTTCACCCATAACAAGAGGGTGACACATTTCTACATCATTACTGTGGCGCCCCGTCAAACGCTAACAC
This sequence comes from Akebia trifoliata, assembly GCF_017979445.1. NCBI lineage: Eukaryota > Viridiplantae > Streptophyta > Magnoliopsida > Ranunculales > Lardizabalaceae > Akebia > Akebia trifoliata. The sequence continues at coordinate 5,662 of NW_028236875.1, forward strand.
AAAGCCCCATGTCAGATCTCAAGGCACAAGGTGGCGCCTCGAAATTTCGACATGGTTTCCTCTGTTTATGTTAGCATTCCAAGGCGTTCAACTTGCATATGATAAACGACATACATAATATTTTGTATATACATACAAAATATAATACAAGCGAAATCGTATATATATTTAATAACGTACGATAGATCAAAGTGCGGAAGGATAACCAAAATACAAGATTATACAAATATTCTTCACTCTAACAAAAGTCCTAACGCTCAATATAACATTTATAATACCCCTAGACAAATCGAAACTACTAGAAGGTATAATCCCAATACTCACCAAGTGACGAACTCTGGTTGTCTATCTGACCCACCAGATGATCTTCACTCCTACTCTATACCTGCATCACCAAATTCTGAATCTGAAACTAAAAAAATAGAGAAGAAAAGGGTGAGTAACAATGGTTACCCAATAGGAAAGCAAATAATTTATGCCAATAACCTCTCCCAACATGAACGAATAAACATACTAAATCATTTTAAAATATGCAAAGTTTTACAAAGAAAACTACGATTGACTGGTACATATAGCTAGGGATGAGAAACTAAACATTTTAAAACTTACATTACATCACTATAGCATTTTCTTTTTATACAAATCTAATTGACCAAATAGAAATATTAAATATGCATTTCATTTTATATATCAAAATAAGACAATAGATACATAATACACAATGGTGGAGTAGTGAAATTAAAGAGTTGAGATTCACGACTGGATCACTCCCAACCGGGACATTATGTTTCATAATAAGTATTAGTTCATGATTTTATGGTTGGTCGCTGTTTACCATACTTTTGGGACCATTTATCCAGCTCAGACTGACCGTTTGATGTGATCGTAAGCAATAGGTTTCTTTTCAATGTGTCAAAACGTTCGATTACTATAGATTGTTAGTGATTACTGACTAACCATCTTCGTCTATGCCTATCAGGAGTGCATGTGATTCCTAAATATACAAACCATTCGTATACGACCACATTTACATTACAAGTTCACTAGTAAAGATAGAGAGGAATAAACCTAGATTCCAATTGTGACTTTACTCTCATACGCGTCCCATACTATATATGAACTTCGTGGTCTCTACCGTACATCCTAGGATAGTATACCACTCTGAATGACATGATCCATCATCCTTTTAGGCATTCACAAACTCTTTAACAACTCACAAAATAGCTACATATATATATTATATATATATATATATATATATATATATATATATATATATATATATATATATAATATATATATATATATGGGTCGGGTTCCTACGACCCCCATTACGACCCCCATTGCGACACATGAATTAAACCGTACGATTAACGACAGATCTACGGTTCAGATTGTTTTAACTTTAGAAACGATTGTTTACAAATGAAATTTCATTATTTGCAACTAACTCCCCGTAAACAAACAATTCGAGTTCAGCTCATCATCTCAACTTCGTCTTCTTCGCTCTAACCTCTGCGTTTGAAGCCATTTTCTACAGATTCCTCATCTCATCTTCCTCGATCTCTCTCTGTTTCTTTTTCGGGTCTTCCTCTTCGACAGAGATCAGAGATCAGATCTGACTTCATTTTCTTTCCTTCCTCGTCTTCTTCCTTCCTCGAGAAAGGATCAGATCTGACTTCGTTTCTTTACTGTAAACGAAGGTCACGGTCTTCCTCATCTCTCTCTCTCTCTCTCTTTGCAAAGAAATGGAGAGCTCGATAGAAGAAATCCTAAGGTAAGAAATCACAAACCCTTAATTAGTTTTTTTTTTTTTTTTAATTTCATGTTCTGTTGAGTTTTATGTATGGATTTTGACGAATCATCGAAAACAAAGATTCGTAAGGAAATTTTATGATTGCTATATTTTTATGTATGGATATGTACATAGTTGCATTTTTTAACTGTTCAAAAACCCTCAGCATTCGAATATTGGCGTCTCTGACGACCCCCAGCTGAATTGGCTCCTATCTTTTAGATTTAGATAAATATAGCCAAATTGGTTGAAGACCACTGCTGCACCATTACTCACAATATTGCTTGTCCAATAAGCTTTGTAATTGTTTTCCTTAGGCCGAGCTAAGGGATACATAACAAGATTACCATCACCTTGTAGAATAAACTCGAATCTTCCTGTCGAGTAGTCGTTTTTGGTTCGTTAAGAAACGAATTTACCACCAAGGCCTAGTGTCTGGTTAAACAAGATTGTGTTTGTTGGTGCATCAAAGCTTTGCCAATTGTTAACGGATTGTGCGTTCCTTAGCACGAAGTTTCCTGTGTCAAGCATGGCAGCGGAGGTGGCTTGGGTACTGTCTGAGGGTTCGGCCTTCCAAAGTTTTGTACCATTTGGAGCATTGAGGACAAAAACAACATTGGATGTTAATTCAATTTTGGAACCTTTCTGCACTGGGTTACCTCCATTTGCTGTCCAAACAATATTTTCAACTTGTATTTTAGCAAACCAGATTGCTAACAAGAATTGATCCCTTGAATGGGATGGAGATCAATTCCTGCTTACAAATAGTTCATAATGAGTTCTATTGGTTAAACCTTGGCCTAAAAGATGGCTGTGTGTCCCATGTAACTTTTTTCCAAACCTTGGCCTAAAAAATTTAAGGTTCTAAAAAATTTCTTTTTCTAAGCCATATTCATTGAATCATTTCTATATGTGTCTTTTTTAATCTTTTGTGTATAATTCGTCAAACCATATAGTTAGCTTCAAACTTGATATCATTTTTTGTAGGTGATGCTAGTTGAAAGTTGCATTTGACAACAACAGAAATAAAAAAGAAAAAATTAAGAAAATGTAACCACATTTCTTTTAGAACATGTAATTTTTGTGCGTTGTCGATCTGCCGATGAACAATACAGCCATTGTTCGTTACTAACTGTATATAATAAGTTACATTATTTCTTTGTAGGTGGTGCAGAGGAGCTCCATTTAGTCCAATACCGAGGGTCGAGGAGTGGTTTGAGCTGCTACTTCATGCATTTGGCTACACTTACTATTCTTGAATTTCAAATTATGAACAACATGAGGAAAAGCCTGAAGTGGAAGATTTCATGGTTGCGGCTTGAAGGAGATGAAGAAGCCTGCTTTCGTTCCTTTGGACTTTCTGTTGACTTCTATTTCATATACATATCTTATGAAAAAAAGGGTTCCATGTTCTAGGAGGCAATATTATTTAGGAAAAAATGTGGAGGACATTCAATAGGGTCATCTTGGGCCAATCAAACCACATTGTAGGGAGGACCTACAGCAACATACTCCCAATCCATTAGATCTGTGGCATTTGTAGGCATATTATGTTGTGCTTAATCTCTTTTGACTTCTCTATTATATTATTGACGCTTCTTTCTTTAAGCAAAAATATAACAATGTTAACCAATTTCGCATTGGATTCAGCAACACAAATCAGATTTTACAATTCAACTCTATAATGAGACATATCATTAGTTGAGGGGCATGTCTTTGGGTCTTATCACTCCCATCCAATTAAACAAATATGCCATCAAATATTTAGAAATCTACGCAGGATTATTAAAAAATCAGATTTTGGAACGATTAGAAAATTACAAAAAATAAAACCATTCAGCTTGAGCAACAAAGAGTAATTAATCAAGTTCACCAACTAGTTTTCCAAAAAAAAAGCCTTACTACAAAGAGCACATTATATCTGACATGTCACATTCATTTACAACTTTGTGGATTAGAATCAAGCCCTTCATGAGTTAGAAATACTAAGAAGAGAAATAGCGTGTCCAGTCCAAGGCATTTCCCACAACACTGAAATATGTTGTATGAACCTCCAATCTGAACCGAACCTGTGAGTTAGAAAGGAGGAAAGTCACTCCCAAGCACCTCCCATACGCCGTTATGCAAATAGTTTATGAAAAGTCGATAGTGTTGATAAACCCCACTTCTCTGCTTTGAATCAATTCTTCCTAGCTTCTTCAAAATAGCAACTATGTCAGCTCCAGGAAGATGACCCCCCACGTTCTACAACAATGTCACACACCTCAGCCACCACTTCTGTCATCATTGGAGTAGAATCTGCGATCTGTGATTGAAAGACTATAAGGATTATTTGGCAATCCATATCCATTAGGTACTGAATTTTACACAATCTAGTATCATACCCCAAAAATTTCATTCAGTTTCTCACCAACCACTTCACAGTCCTCTGATGTATCTTGATGCATGGCAGCCATATCAGGAGACCTGCATAAATCAAAACTTCAGATATTTATTTCCCATGCAATGTGTTTCTTAATTCTTATACTTACTATGACTTTTTAATTCAAATATTTTCCACCACTAACATCTTTCTAGATAGAGAAATTCTACTTGCAACATTTCTAAGACTGTAAAACATATATGGCAATATAGACTTTGTATATAGCAATTTAGTTTTCAATATAACACATTTCAATATATGGCAATCTCACTGTGGGTAACAAAAAATGGCAAAGTGCATGAATTGAGCCAAAAGGAAAGAGGCCAGCATTTAAATCCCATGAATTCTACCACCTGGGCATCAATCCATATAGAAATTAGAAAGTTCCTGTCCAATAACAGTCCACCATGCAGCTACAAGAGGTATCAATTCACCACACAGACTCTATGCTATTCTCAACCATTAATGAGTTTTCTTTTTCTTCTTCCCTTTCTAGCTATGTATTTACTATTACTATCAATATGTGAAAAAACAAAGACTACTTAAAAGCGCATTACAACCAAATGGTTTCATTTTATGCTTGAGAAGTAGTTCCTTAAAAATATTTGTTCGGTGAAGTTGTTATAATCTTACTCACATCAACAAATTCTATGATCAGCATTCCAAACAGTAAGTAATTTACTTTTCTAAAAGGTTAATGAAAATAATAATATCCCCCTTATTAGATAAGGAAAGTAGACAATGGATATTTGGGACACTTTGATGTCCTAGCTTGATCCTAGACAATGCCAATCGCAGGTATCACCTTCTACACTTATCCATGTTTGTCAGTGGTGCACTAGAATTGCATATAAACAAGCCAACAAAATTCCAAGTCACAAACAGACCACGATCTTGAACAGGATGATTAACTATTGCCAAGCATCCTATGGCACACTTCCTAAGATAATTCTTTAATAGCAGAGGCCTAATAGCATTGAAGCAAATTACCAATACTATCAAGACTTGAACTACTTAACACTGGTATGTTCATGAGAAAGCCTTATCTACATGATTTACTTTCTCCAATTTTTTTAAGTAATTGATAATTTTTTTTTTCTCTTTAATTTCCATTAAAAAAATGAGGAAGATAAATACAACAACTAATTAGTTAGTTATATTATAGAGAAGCTGGAGCAGTGGCCATTCTCAACTTGGACAGGTTCCCAAGACAAAATTTTTAAGTACATTGGATGCAAGTGTAAGTAATCCACAAAATACACAGAGTAGAGTTGTCTTTCATTCTTAAATAAGTGGCATCAAATCCTGAACTAGTTTGCTACGCTGACATTTATGATTCATACCCATATTTGGCATTTGTACAGGGAAAATGGAACTCTGAAAATAGGAATAATTTCCGCCCAACATTCGAGAATAATTTGAGTTTACAGCTTTCAGAATCTAAACAATTTCCGTTAGGCTCCAACTACCCTGCTGTATCACCCAATTCAACCTCAACACTTCAAGATGTGAACTCTAAAAGCAAGAATCTTTGTTTTCGATGATTCGTCAAAATCCATACATAAAACTCAGTAGAACATGAAATTCAAAAAAAAAAAAAAAAAACTAATTAAGGGTTTGTGATTTCTTACCTTAGGATTTCTTCTATCGAGCTCTCCATTTCTTCGCAAAGAGAGAGAGAGAGATGAGGAAGACCGTGACCTTCGTTTACAGTAAAGAAACGAAGTCAGATCTGATCCTTCCTCGAGGAAGGAAGAAGACGAGGAAGGAAAGAAAATGAAGTCAGATCTGATCTCTGATCTCTGTCGAAGAGGAAGACCCGAAAAATAAACAGAGAGAGATCTAGGAAGATGAGATGACGAATCTGTAGAAAATGGCTTCGAACGCAGAGGTTAGAGCGAAGAAGACGAAGTTGAGATGAGGAGCTGAACTCGAATTGTTTGTTTACGGGGAGTTAGTTGCAAATAACGAAATTTCATTTGTAAACAATCGTTTGTAAAGTTAAAACAATCTGAACCGTAGATCTGTCGTTTATCGGACGGTTTAATTCGTGTGTCGCGATGGGGGTCATAATGGGGGTTGTAGGAACCCGACCCTATATATATATATATATATATATATATTATATATATATATATTATTTTCATTTGAAAACAAAAGAGAAATTACAATACAAAGAATGGATATCCAGTTTCCTACCATGCAACTGTAGCCACCCGGCCTAAAATAAATAACAGAACGAAAAAGTAAACAACGCATCGCGCTAACAGAAAGTAAATAAACATGCAATCAGTAACATTATCCCTAGATATCCATTCACCAACCTACACACAACACAACAATGTAAAATGTAGACATCACCCATCGGGTGTGACTCTAACATTTTACCGTTTCATACCCTTTTTCCCTTTTTTTGATTTTTACAATTTTCGATCTCTCAAATAAAATATTCACTTTCTGATATTCATCAACTCAATATGAGTTCATTGAATATTAAATCATTTTTTCAGTTATGAAATTAATTTTTATCAATAACATTGAAAAAGTACTAAACTTAGATCAAAACGGGGTCCGAACGGTGCATATGACCCAATTGATGGAAATAACCCGGTGAAATATCCTATCTACGTATAATTTATTATAAAATACAATTAAACATATCAAATATGCAAGTTCTGATGTGAATTTAAAATAACCAATTGAATAATATATTTTTGGAAACACATCACAAATATTTAATAAAATCCTAAATGCAATTTTCACAATCTACGATTACTAATAGAAATTGAGAGTTCCTTACAATCTTTGTGCAAAAAGATTGAAGTACGTGCACGAAAATCGAGACGAATGACACAAAAATATAGATGGGCCAAACTTCAAAGCAGCTAATTTTTGAATCTGACCTAATGGTTTCGAAGATCTCAATGTCGTCGTCCTTTTTCCCTTTTGCGGCAGAAGACGATTTGACCTTAAACTGATGAAATCTGAGGTTAAAGTTTCGAAACCCCCGTATATATATACAACTAATTTTTTACGATAGGGGGTGAAAAAGGTGAGAAAACGAAAGTAACTTGGGTGGATTTTATAGAGAACGAGGCTGCGGATGTTTCTTCTTTCTACGTCGACGGTCAAAGACGGACCGTTCGCAATGAATCGGAGTTTGAAATTTTGAAGAAAAATAAAATTTTCATTGAAATTTCGTTGGTTGTTTTTGGACGACTTTGAAAGATGGATAGTAAAATTTTTTAAAAAATTTATTTATATAAATTGTTGGGACGAAATCGATATTTTATTTATTGTTTCGTTTGACGATAACTTGATCGTCCGGACTTCAAAAGTGACGAATGAATACTCTATTTCGTTTAATTTTTTATTTCAGATCTAATAGTATGGTCAATTTCTACAAATTTTATCTCTAACAAAACTTTACAATTTTAGCCTGATGTGACCTTAAAATTGACGTCATTTTCGTTTTTGACGATAATTCAACTTTTTAGGCTCCAAAAATGATAAGTAAATAGTTCATTTTTATAATTTTTCATTACGAATCCAATGGTATGATTGAATTTTAAAAATTATTACTCTAGTAAAAAGTCATTATTTTAGCCTGATTCGACTCGATAATCGAGGATTTTGTAACTTTTCTGTTTAGACTCGCATTTGAGCGTACTTACAGGCTAAAGTATGTTTTTCAATTATTTTGAATCTAATGGTGAGGTTAGATTCCATTAAAAATGATAAAAAACATCCTAAAATTTTACCCCTAAATCTCACTTTTAATATTTTCTAAAAATTTTATTATTTATTTTTTCTCGAGATACGAATTGAAAACTCGGGGTTTTACAATTGCCTTGAGGTTATTTGAATAAGCTTGAGTCTTGATGTGACCTTGAGAGTTTAGTACTTTGATTGAGGATAGATGGTTTGAGATAGTGGAGATTGTTAGTTGAGAATAGAGAAATGAGGGGAGTTCTTGAGTTGGAGATTGGGTAGAGAGAGGGCTAGAGAAGTGAGTAGGGATTTTTATAGAGTTTGGGGTAGAGAAGTGGGGGGACTTTAGAACATGAATTGTTCATAAAAAGTGAGGTCATTTATATAGTTTTTAAAGAATTTTTAGGGATAAAGTGATCAAATCCTCAAAAATAAAGAAAATGGACATGAGATTTAAGTTATTTTTTTTAGATTTTCATTTATATGAGGATAAAGGTGGAATTTGTGAAGAAACCCTAAAAACATTTCTCTGGTCTTTGATTTTTTGATAAATAGAGGTGAGAGAACAAAAAATACTTTTGGGAGGGTGAGTAGGGGAGTGACATGTGTAAAGGTAGAGTAGTAGGTGAAAAATAGACCTTAGTTCATTTATAAATAACTTATAAAGCAATGGTGGATGTATATTTTTGAAATGGACTAATGGGAAAGCTCCATGCATGTACTTAAAGATTCTCACCTATTAGGGGTAAGATTGAAAATTTTCTCAACTTTATGGATTATTATCAAAGATCAAAGTATCTTTTTGATTTAACTACACTTTTTGAGAAGGGTATTATTGGATTTTCACAAGGGGGAGTTGGCTCTCTAATAAAATTAAAGCATTGGATATTGAGGGCTTATGGGAGATCAACATATGTCACCTTTTTAGAGGATGTGTATATCATAGACTTAGAATGGGTTTGATGTTGGACTTAGAACGGACATGGTTTTAGGTTTAAGATATGGACTTGATTTTGGACTTAGAAATGAACTTGGTTTTAGATTATGATATTGACTTTGTTTTGGGTTTGGGTTAGGGTATGGACTTTATTTTGGACTTGGGTTAGGGTATGGACTTTGTTTTTGACTTGGGTTAGGGTATGGGTGATGGATCGGTTAATAGAGAGTGGATATGGATTCGGATTGGATCATGGAAGTGGTATGGAATTAGATTTGATTAAAGACAAGGTATGGGCATGCAAAATAATATGAGATGATGCATATGGGTGCATGAGAAAAAAATGCCAAGCGACAATTTTATGCAACATGAGCCCATTGAAGGATTTTTTATTTTTGATCAAAATCAACTTGAAATTTTTAGAAATTCCTAATGGATTCGTGCAAATTGGGGTGTCTACAGCTACCCCTCTTTGTAGGAGTTGTGTGGCACCTCGCTGAAAGCGCCCTCGATCCGTAGGGTGTGCGGATCCGCTTTTGATTTTTGAGGTTTATAAGTCGCCACCTAGTTATTACAATTTAGGAACCGAGCATTGACTCAAGATGGATAAAAATAACTAATCTACAAAAGAAACTAAGTCCGGGGATCATGTTATGGGGTTGAAAGGTGTTAGGCACCAACTCTATCCGGAAAATGTCGATTTTCATTATTTTTCAAGAAGATTACATTGCTAAAAAAACCTAAAATAAATAAATAAAATAAATAAAAAAATAAACATAAAATATACATATACGATCGCAACACTTTGTTCCCTCAAAACTGGTAGAATGGTTCTTCGTAAGATACTCCTTGTTTTGTTTCTGTCACTGGATCCGTTCCACATCTCCAAGACGAAGTATCTCATTCTTAGATCTGAGTATTTCTTAAATTTATTGATGGGTTTCTGAGTGTTTTGTGGAGAGTTTCTGAGAGTTTGTAAACAAAAACTAGGGTTTAGATGATAGGTAAGGGTTAGGGCTTCAAAATCAGGGTTTTGAAAAGGCTAAAGAAACTTTTTGACCTACTTTTTCTAGGATTTTCTTTGACTTCCGAAATTAGGTTGTGGAGACTCTCTATTTATAGAGTTGTTTGGGTAGAATTAGTGTTTGATTAGGTTTCATTTTAGATAAGATAAATTAGGATTTTGACTTTAGTCTTATGAGATTGACTAGGTCTTTTTAGATTAGGGTTTTAATTAGGATTTTAACTTAAGTTTTTTATGAGATTAACTTGGTCTTTTTAGATTAGGGTTTTAATTAGGGTTTTGACTTAAGTCTTATGAGATTGACTTAGTTTCTTTAGATTATGATTTTAATGAGGGTTTTGACTTAAGTTTTATGAGATTGTCTTGATTTAGATTTTTAAATTAATTTTATTAAAGTTTTACTTTACGTTAATTAATAATTTATTTATTAATTTCGAAATTAAAATTTTTTAAAAATTAAAAAATTATCGTTTTGCCCCCGAAGAGAATTTTTGCTTTTCAAGTCGTTTTTCGATGTTCCAAGATGTTTTGGAATCGATTTTTCATAAGGAATTCAATGGGATTTTTGGTTTGTGTCACTTATGAAATTTTTGACATGAAATGATTATCAACCCTTATGAGGGGCATTTTTATAAATTTATCGAATTTGGTGAAAATTGGCGAAATGATTTATTTGATTTCATTTTGTTGTTTTATGTGTTCGAATGAGTTTTCCTAAGCGTAAGGGGGCTCTAAGGATGTTTTATGTTAGGAGTATTTTTGTAATTTGATCATTTTTAGTGATTTTTATCGTAAAGCTTCTTTTTGTCTACAAGATAATGATTTCTATGTTTTTGGGGTTATATTTTCCTAGCTTAACGTGGTTTCTACAGTTTTGTTAGTTTGAGATACCTCATCTAAATTTCTGAAACATATCTAGTAATAAATAAAGTATTGGAATAATCATCTATCATTGGGAATCGTCACGATCGGGTTGACGAGTTGATTAATCAGGCGAGTACAAAAATGAGGTACTACAGATGCCCCTCTTTGGTAGATGGTTGAAGCAAACTAGATAACAAATTTATTTTGGTAGATAGTACGATATCTGAATGTCAAAGCTAGTGACAGCTCATTTTACAGCCTAATTTAACAATTCGTCAAGGCGTTCGGATCCTTGAGGGTAAAACTCTCCTTAAACAAAAAGGTTGTCAAGTCCTCGAGCGCAAGCTCTCACTTACGGTGTCAGATCCTTGAATTTTAAAAAATTCTCCCTGACTAAAAATGTGCAAGTGTGTGTACTTGAAATCTGAGATAAATCTCAGAGGGTTTGAGCGAAGACTGAGTAAAATCTGAGCATAACTTGAGCAAAAGTTGAATGTCTTTCTCTACCTACCCTGGACAAAAAAAAATTTTGGGAGTCCTATTCTACCTACTCGGGCTGAAAGAATAATGAACTAATTTTTTGGGGAGTCTTACTCTACCTACTCAGGGTGAAAGAGTAATGGACTAATTTTTTGAAAAGTTTTACTCTACCTACTCGGGGTGAAAGAGTAATGAACTAATTTTTTTTAGAAGTCTTATTCTACCTACTCGAGGTGAAAGAGTAATGAACTAATTTTCTGGGGAGTCCTACTTTACCTACTCGGGGTAAAAGAGTAATGAACTAATTTTCTAAGAGTCCTACTATACCTATTAGGGTGAAAGAGTAATGAACTAACTTTTTAAGGAGTCCTACTCTACCTACTCGGGGTGAAAGAGTAATGAACTAATTTTCTGAGAGTTCTACTCTACCTACTTGGTGTGAAAGAGTAATGAACTAGTTTTTTGAGAAGTCCTACTCTACCTACTAGGGGTAAAAGAGTAATGAACTAATTTTCTGGGAGTCCTACTCTACCTACACAGGGTGAAAGAGTAATGACAAGTTTTTTGGGAGTCCTACTCTACTTACTCGGGGTGAAAGAGTAATAAACTAATTTTATGGGAATCATACTCTACCTACTTAGGGTGAAAGAGTATTGAACTAATTTTTTGGGAGAAACAAACGGGGGATTAATACCGCATTTGATTTTCTTTATAAAAAAAAAGAGTTGGATTTTATGAAGGTCCGGTCAACATTTTAACTTGCTTTTGAACCTCAGGGGTTTTCAACAAATTGCTATCAAGAGGGTAACCTTTTAATTTAGTGTTAACCTTATCCTTTAGAGTTGATTAAGTTTTAGAACAAAATGCCCTTAGTTTGACAGAAAACATTACACTAGGAATAGTTGAACTCAGTTTGAAAAAGACTGCCCCTAGTGTAAAGGGGAAAACTAAATACTTTAGAAAAGGAAAATACCCCTTATTTTGAAGATTTGAAATCTTTGATTACCGCAAGCGCAATAAAGATTTAACTTTTAACTTTGACTTTTTATTGAAGATTTTGAGTCCGGCTTAAAGAAATTGGAACAAAATATTTCTTTTTGAAATTCATCATATATTCTGTTCTTTCTCCCCATCGGTTCACTTAGGGACATGAAGTTCTTCAGATCAATCATGGACGAGATACTTGTATCCACTGAGTCTATATTTGATTTAAACTAAATATTGAAACTTGATCATTCAAATTTTTAATGTTTCGGCTTGGACCACCTTTTAGCTTTTCAACTCTCCGGATTTTTTTCTGTTGCTCTAATTTTTGTCTAGGTTGCCCTTTCAAATTTTCAATCTAACAGGCTTGCTTTAGCTTTTGCCTAGATCGCATTTTCAGGTTTTCAATATAGCGAGCTTATATTTTTTTATTTTTGCTCTGATTGTTGCCAAAGTCGTCTTTTTGGATTTTCAACCTTGCGAGCTTGTCTTAATTTTTGCCTAAGTCACCATTTCAGGTTTTTAATCTAGCATGCCCCATTTTCTTTTTCTTCCCTTTTGAATTTCTGAACATATTGTCTGATCATTCTTTGTTACCTTCCTTGACTTTTTCACACGGTACTTAGGAGGACTGTCATGGGTAAGCTTAGGACTAGGCATAAAAAGAAAAGAATTTTGAGGTTCAAAAAAGCCGAGTGCCCCTTGTGTGGCATTTCTTTTAAATTATTTTCTTTTTCTTCCCCATTTTGATAATATTTCTTTTTCTTTTGAATTTGTTCTTTGTGGGGGAATATATATTTTTTTATTTTGATGTAGTCGGGCCTGAAGTAACTTCTCAGGTTGTCTACGTACCCCAGAAGTTTGGGATCAGACTAAAACGTAGTTCGAATCCTTCCCTCCCCTAAGTTAAGTGATCGGGCTGAGAAAGAAAAATGCATCATTTTTTTTTTAAAAGTTGCAAAGGACTGAGAAAGGAGATATTGAACTGGGTAGCAGGAAAATTGATTCGGCCAAAGATGGCCTTCTTAAATGTAGTACCGCTTGATCTGGTCAAGGTTGGTTGACTCTAGTAGTTCAATTTTATCATTATCTTGAAATCAGATGGTTTTTTCAGGTAGTATTTTCTTAATGAATGAATTTCTCCAATTGAATTTAGACTTCCTCCTATAGTCGAGGACGAGTACTCAATTTTCTTTAAAGTCTGATGGTTAAATCCTTGACTTGTAAGTGGCAAACTTTGATTTTCTTGTCAAACGTGTGAGTGACTCTTCTTTGACGAGTTTGCATGTGGTACATAACTCTAAGTTATTTTTCTTCAATCAAGTTTAGTTCTTCGTACCCTTGACGGATCTAATCTACTTCTAACAATTGACTTTCCTTTCATATCACATAACAACGAGTACTACAACTTCCGTAGAAGATCGAGTCATACTAATGGTGCAAAAGATAATTTCTTGTACCAATCTCAATGTGACTGAAACCTCTTTTATAATGATAGTTTCAAGATCTTTGTTGGTCACTTTAATTGCTCCATTGGTCTTATTCTGGGAGCTCTATTATGTTGAGAAGTCCAACATTGATATATTTCGTAACTTCTCATCTGATTATGTGTGTCCATTCTGGTTTATACATGTGGTGTTTCCATAGGACGAGTATATATTTCATGTTGAACAACACTCAAGCTTAACCAACATATCCTCATAGGACCACGTAAGCAAATCTTTTGAATTTTCTAAATAAATTCATTATCTCTTTGTGTTCCTTTGGGGATAAGTTAGTTCCACTCTAAATTTCTTGGGAATTTTTTTTTTGTTCCTAGATCAATGACCTTCGCTTCTTTGATTAGAGGTCAAGTAAGATATTTATCTCCTTGAAGTCAGTTTATTAGTTAATTCCTTAATGCGCTCGAGGTATTCAGAAATTTCATTTATTCAATTGACTTCAGATGAGGCGTCTAACGCCATTGCAAACTCGACAAACGAACTTGACTCAAAAGAGTTTAAAAAAAAGACTTGATTGCTGAATTGATAAAAAAAAATTGGACTCAAGACTCAAAAACTAAAGACAATTACCCACAATGGGCTTGATTACAAATTGAGAACTCAAGACATCGTTTCCAAGCAAAAGAACTGAGTTTTCTTCTCCAGATTCTTTACCTTGTTCAGATTTACTTCTTCTCCCTAGGCCAAGGTTGCATTTGGTGGCGAGAACCTCATTAGGGACCATCACTCTAGTAAGAGGGGGGTTGGGAAACTTATGCTTGACTAAGTGGATGATAAAGACTGGGTCAAACGAGAGTTGAGTGTTGAATACCATGTTCAAAGTCTGAGGAGGTTGGTAAGTGGTTAGAGGGTTTCTAATAACATTTGGCTGCTCAAGGGCGGGGACAGTAATCTTTTTGGCGTCAATGAGATCTTGAACTATGTGACGAAGGGCGACGCAACGATCAATAGGATGATCGGGATTTTGGTGAAACCTACAAAATAGGTTGGGATTGTGAGAAGTGGGAAGCGGGATTGGTAAAGGTCGAGGTTAGAGATGTGCAAAGAGCCCTTTATTTAATAGTTTCTCAAAGACAATGCTTAAAGATATCCCAAGATCAGGGAATTGACTAGGGTTAACTTGGTTGGTAGACAGGATGGTAGATTGGACAGGGGTAGCAAATGTACTGGCTACATAGGCGTGATTAGTGCTAGGCTTGGAATTGGTGAAGGGCTTTTTGAGCTTATCGTCAAAAAGATTAGAAAAGACCTCGGAAGCAAAGGCATCTTCTAGTTGGCTACCGACTTGCAATAGAGACTCGAATGTAGGAAGCTATTGGGAGACTAGATGTCGAGCATACCCTTGCGAGAGATTTTTTAAGATAATAGCCATTTGTTTTTTTTCTCTGAAGGTCTATCCCACATTTGTGCAACCTTAGCCCTCCAACGATCAATGAAATCAGTAAACGTTTCCCATTCTTCTGTTTAGTTGACTACAGATCCCTTCTTGAAGTTTCAATCTCGATACTGTACTTATACTAATACCAGAAAGCTTTTGTACCTATTATAGCTGGATCTTGAGACATCAACCATCGCAGTGCTGATCTTGATAAAGTTCGCTGAAATAGTAATGTCATCTGTTCGTCGCTGAGCTCCATAGTGCGCATATGAGTAACATAAACCTTAAGATGTGTTTTTGGGTAACCTACCCCACTGAACTTGTCCATTTCAGACATCACGAATATCTCTGGCAAATGAATTCTAGGGATACGATTCAAAGTTTCAATGCCTGCTGCAATTTCATCGATACCCTTTTATACTCTTCAGAGCTGACTCCAACTGAGACATCCTGTTGGCTAACACAGGATTTTCATCAACATGTTCTTTATCTCCGTCAAGTTCAAAGACCTCATGTGAATGTCTTGTTGCATTTCCTTCTACCTTTTTTCCTTTTAGGTCGTCAAGGGGATTGTCCATTGATTCTGAAATCTGTTCTAAAACATCTACCTTCCCTTTTATACTATTGATATCATTGGCAAAAACTGTCAAAATCTTACGGATCTCTGTAAACTCAGACTCTGAAGCCATTTCTGCACATTGACTTAGTACTGACGTTCGTTCTAATCGACTGGACTTACGATTCCAACTAGGAGGTTGACACTTGAGTTTGAGTGCAATGATAACCCTGAAACCCCATCAAAGGTGGATTACTAGTTACGAACACTTTTAACAAATAGAGGTTCCTCTTGATAGCATGGGTTAAATTAGCTCCTAAATTCAAAATCTCTAACCAATGAAATATTTCAATCAAGAAATATTACATGAATATGATTTACTAATCTTGTTAAGTATGAAATATTCAGTCCATTGAATTAAACTGGCCGATGCAAGATGATTGGGACTATGTACCCATTTGAGTTTGGGCCGATTCGACCCAATGGATCTGAATATTCTACTTGCATCACTTCATCCAATATTTTTAAGCCAATTAGTTCAACTGGTCCATATGTTGATCCATAAGATCCATTTACCAATTGGGCTACTTGGTTTAACTTGATATTGACCAGTATGTCTCATCAATTAAGTCTGTTGGGTTGGACCGATATTGCGGGTTCGATTGAAGCGGTGTGGACCGGTCCACCCACTTACCTTTTGGTTGGATTAAATAGAGCAATCCGGGAACACCCACGATAAGTTTGAGTCGTGACCTATAAAGAGGTTTCTAAACTCTAGGTTCACCACGTGTAATGCAATTTATCCGGCTACCCTTGCCCAAGTACACCTATATACTTCTCAATACGTGGTGACTTGGTTTGATATACCGTATATGTGATAATCTAAGACTCCAACTCAAATCTCTGAAGTAAAAAAATAGCCAGTTTAATCCCCAGTTGAGAGGTGGTGCACGATGCTGAGCAAGGACTCACTTAAATACCTCTACCCCATCGTACAATATGGTACAACGGGGCAGGATCTCGCTTAGGCACTGATTTTGACCAAGAAGTGCAGTTGGTGAATTTAGATTAATTTTGATAAACCTTATAGGTACGAGTTTCGGGTTAGCGATCGGAACATTGATTTTGTGGCTTACAATAGGACAAAGGCTCAGGTCGCTCCAGCCTAGGTGCATCGATATACCTTTCAATGTCATCTAATCAAACGGTACTGATGCCCCAGTTTTATATACCATAAAGGTACATGACTGGAGTTGTGATTTTTATGTATGACGTCGCATCTCATGAGGAGACCGGGCCATACACTAGTACCACGTTGGCTATAAGGGACATGCAAGCGTGCAAAACAATAAATGTGCTAGTGGTGTGTGCAATACAGGGTGAGGTGTGCCCGGGGCATTTTTCAAACCAATAGGCCCATGGGCCTAATCATTTCATCACAACATTGATACCATATAACCACAACTAATATCAATCCAATCACATCATTAAGATCAAAATTAGCATATCAAGCATATAACTCAATCAAGATCATGGCAATGTTAGATAGGCAATCAACACAAGGACTAATAATCAGATTCGATCGTTGAAACACGCATACAATTCTTAGTTCAAAACACAAAATATATGGTCCAATCAAAAATCACTTTTTGATGATCCAAAATAAATTGAGATTTTAATGAATATTGAATTAAGGATAGGATGATAGTCGTTGAGACAAAAGGTGATGATTTTTCCTTTTTTTTTTTTTTTTTTAAATGTTACTCAACAAACTTCTCAATGAGAACTTAGGTTACTTTGACTACCACTTCAAGATTTCAAGCTCTACAAAGAATCATTGGGCCCTCGTGATTAATAATCCAATGTCATGGTCTTTTATATTTGAAAGAAAAGACTTGGACCAAAAGAGAAAAAACCAATTCTAAAAATGAGAAATTTAAGTCCAAGGTTTTGAAAATGAGTGATTATGAAATTTTAAATTTAAAAATCAAAGTTCGAAATGAAAATTAATTTAAAAAATTTTCTTGAAAATTTACCTTTAAATTTTTTTTAGAATTTCATCCGCCACAAGCACGTGGCGTTGGATCATCTTTTTGAGTGCCACGTAGTGAGATCAAAGACTCTTAGTAAGAAAGGAATCTTATTAAATTAGTAAGACTAGCCTTTTCTTATGGATATAAAAAATTAGTGCTGTCAAAAGTATGGAATGGAGATCCATGTTGAAGTTCAAAACATGATGTAACGGCACATCGTTATAGCACAAAAATTAGGAGATTTTAGAAATATAAAAGTTAATTTTCATTGTTGAATTTCAATATTAAATTTGGGAGATCATAACCATCCATTTTTGATACCCGTGGTAAAATCAAAAGAGTTTTTTGTTTCTAAATTTTTCTTTTAAAACGGAGATTTTACAAAAACCAGTGATGTGGGATTTTTAATTTGATAATCCAAGTGGATCTAATGGCACTTAGTAAGATTTTAATCTTACTATGTGAGTCATGATAGCATGGCTCATAAAGTGACTTCCAACCTTTTTTTTTTTTCACCATTGCTGTTGCTAACAGCATATGCACACATTTTTTTTCATTTTTTACAAAACCAAAAACCCCATGACTTGGTGTGGCCATAGTCACTCTCAAACAAAAGTGAAGGCTTTTCTTTCCATCGTAGAGATGGCTGCCAGTGAACCCTTCTTTTTCTTTTTTTCAATAAACATGATTTCGTTTCACACGGGATAAATTAATCAAATCACCCATCGTCTCCCACACAGATCGTGGGAAATCATTTTACAACAAAATCAGCATCAAGCCAATATTCGTCGTCACTGCGTCTCGTGCTCTCCAATCTCTAACAAAGAACTACAAATGCTCCAACCCTTTGTGAGAGACGAAATCATCTCCAACAATTTCAAGATTTTTTTCGATTGTGGGAATCATCTATTTGAGAGAGAAGTCGTCCCAATATTTAGATCAATCCAAATCTCTCTTTTTCTCCAAACACCAAGTCAGATATGGGGTTGGTTTATTTTTCTCTTTTTAAAAAAAAAAAAAAAATTGAATCCCACATTTTTTTTGATAGAATCGAAGTTAATCAAACTTCTTTGAAATTGAAATTTGGTTTCTTCAAAATCACCAAGAGAGAAAATGATTTTTTTTTGCTTTACTAATCGATTTAGATTGAGAGAGAGAGAGAGAGAGAGAGAAAGTATAGACATTTTTTACATTGCTGTTTTTTTCTTTTTTTCCATTGGAGAAGAAGATAAAAATAGTAAAAAATGTTTTCTACTATCGGCACACCACGCAAAAAAAAATATTTATTTGATTTTTTTTCTTGGAATCCTATCCTCATCACGAACGACATTTAAAAAGGTAATTTTTTTTATTTCTTACCACATCACTCACAAATAATTTATTTGAGAAGAAGATGAAAAATAAAAAATCTTTTTTTTTTCTATTTTTTTGTTTTGTTTTTTTTATTGCCAATGGACATACACTTAAAAAAAAAATTGCCAAAGGGCAGATCGACCATGCAAAAAAAAAAAAAAAACTTCACGATTCAACGATCATCATTCCATCTTTAATTAACTTCTTGAAACTTGCATTATTTAGGGTCATTCCTGATGACCCTTGATTGAACCATAGAAAAAACAAGCCAAAATCAAATATTTAAAGTCCAAAAAAATTATCAATAATTGAACCAACAAAAATAATAAAAACAAAAATAATCGATAAACAAATAATTAAAAAATAAATAAAAAAACAAACTAAAAAAAATAATAAAAAGTAGGTCGTTTTGGTAATGTTCCCATACTTGGGGTTTTTCGAGTTTGATCTTCAATAATCCCCAGTGGAGTCGCCACTGAAAACGTCCTCGATCTGCGGGGTGTGCGGATCCACTCTTGATTTTTGAGGTTTGAGAGTCACCACCTAGTTATTACGGTCTAGGAACCGAGCATTGACTCAAGATGGATAAAAATAACTAATCTACAAAACAAACTAAGTCCGGGGATCATGTTACTAGGTTAGGTTTTAGGTAAACCCGCCCGGCAAATGCCGGTCTCTACTATTTTTCAAGAAGATTACATTGCTAAAAAAACCTAAAATAAATAAATAAAACAAATAAAAAAATAAACAGAAAATATACATATACGATCGCAACACTTTGTTTCCTCAGAACTGGTAGAATGGTTCTTCGTAAGATACTATTTGTTTTATTTCTGTCACTGGATCCGCTCCAAATCTCCAAGACGAAGTGCCTCATTCTTAGATCTGAGTGTTTCCTAAATTTATTGATGGATTTTTAGGTGTTTTGTGGAGAGTTTCTGAGAGTTTGTGAATAAAAACTAGGGTTTGGATTATAAGTAAGGGGTTAGGACTTCAAAATCAGGGTTTTGGAAAGCCTAAGAAGGTTTTTTGACCTACTTTTTCTAGGATTTTCTTTGACCTACGAAATTAGGTTGTAGCAGCTATTTATTTGTAGAGTTTTTTGGGTAGAGTTAATGTTTGATAAGGTTTCCTTTTAGATAAGATAAAATAGGATTTTGACTTTAGTCTTATGAGATTGACTTGATCTTTTTAGATTAGGGTTTTGACTTAAGCCTTATGAGATTGACTTGATTTTTTTAGATTAAGGTTTTAATTAAGGTTTTGACTTAAATCTTATGAGATTGACTTAGTTTCTTTATATTAAGGTTTTAATGAAGGTTTTGACTTAAGTCTTATGAGATTGACTTGGTTTAGATTTTTAAATTAATTTTATTAAGATTTTACTTTATGCTAATTAATATTTTATTTATTAATTTCGAAATTAAAAATTAGAAAATTATCGTTTTGCTATCGAAGAGAACTTTTGCGTTTCAAGTCGTTTTTCGATGTTCCGGGATGTTTTTGAATCAATTTTTTATAAGGAATTCAATGAGATTATTGATTTGTGTCACTTATGAAAATTTTTTGGCATGAAATGATTGTCAACCCTTATGAGGGGTATTTTTGTAAATTTATCAAATTTGGTGAAAATTAGCAAAATGATTTATTTGATTTCATTTTGTTGTTTTATATGTTCGAATAGGTTTTCCTAAGCGTAAGAGGACTCTAAGGATGTTTTGATGTTAAAGCTATTTTGGTATTTTGGTCATTTTTTAGTGATTTTTATCGTCAAGTTTCTTTTTGTCTACAAGATAATGATTTCTATATTTTTGGGGTTATATTTTCCTAGCTTAGCGTGGTTTCTACAATTTTGTCAGTTTGAGACACCTAATCTAAATTTCTGGAACATATCTAGTAACAAATAAAGCATTGAAATAATCATCCATCATTAGGAATCGTCGCGATCAGATTGACGAGTTGATTAATCAGGCGAGTGCAAAAATGGGGTGTCTACACCCACCAAACGTTAACATAAAGCCCCATGTCAGATCTCAAGGCACAAGATAGTGCCTCAAAATTTCGGTATGGTCTCCTCTGTTTATGTTAGCGTTCTAATGCCTTCAAGCTGCACTTAATAGATGACATATATAATCCTGCTTATATACATACAAAATATAATACTAGCGGAAGCCTATATACATCTAATAATGTATGATAAATTAGAGAGCAGAGGGATAAATAAAACATAGGATTATTCAAAACTCCTAACTCTAACAAAAGTCCTAACGCTCAGTACAAAATCCATAATACTACTTGAATGAACTAACACCATTAGAAAGGTATATCCCCAATACTCACCAGGTAATGGACTCTGGTCGTGTATCTGACCTACCAGATAGTCCTTACTCGTGTTCTACACCTGTCTCGCCAAGCTCCGGATCTGAAACTAAAAAAAGGAGTAGGAAAGAGTGAATAACAATGGTTACCCAGTATGGAAGCAAACAATTTCTACCAATAACCTCTCCTAACATGAATGAATAAACAAACTGAATCATTTTAAAATATGTAAAATTTTACAGAAGAAACTATAATTAACTAGTACATATAGCCAAAGATAAGCAACTAAATATTTTAAAACTCACATTACATCAATCAAAAGTACCCATTATAACATTTTCTTTTTATACAAATCTATTTGACTAAATAGAAATATTAAACATACATTTCATTTTATATATCAAAATAAGGCAACAGATACATAATACATAATGGTGAAGTAGTGGAATTAGAGAGTTGGGATTCACGACTGGATCACTCTCAGTCGGGACATAATGTTTCATAATAAAGTATTAGTTCCTGATTTTATGGCTGGTCGCTGTTTACCACACTTGCAAGACCATTTATCTGGTTCAGACTGGTCGTTTGACATGACCGTAAGTAATACGTCTCTTTTTGATGTGACAAAACATTTGACTACTATAGATTGTTAATGATCACTGACTAATCAACTTCGTATATGCCTATCAGGCGTGCATATGATTCCTAAATATACAAACCATTCGTATACGACCACCTTTACATTACAAGTTCACTAAAAAAAATAGACAGGAATAAACCTAGATTCTAGTTGTGACTCCACTTTTATACGCAACCCATACCACGTATGAGCTTGGTGGTCCCTGCCGTACATCCCAGGATAGTACACCACTCTGGATGATATGACGCACTATCCCTCCAAGCATTCACAAACTCTTTAATAGTTCACAAAATAGCTACATATATATATATTCATTTGAAAACAAAAGTGAAATTAACAATACAAGGTTGAGAATGGATATTCAGTTTCCTTCCATGCAATTGTGGCCATCTGGCCTAAAATAAATAATAGAACGAAAAAATAAACAGCGCCTCACGCTAATAGAAAGTAAATAAACATGCAACCAGTAACATTATCCTTGGATATACGTTCACCAACCTACACACAACACAACAATGTAAAATGTAGACATCACCCCTCGAGTGTGACTCTAACATTTTACTGTTTCATACCCTTTTTTCATTC
This sequence comes from Akebia trifoliata, assembly GCF_017979445.1. Lineage (NCBI taxonomy): Eukaryota > Viridiplantae > Streptophyta > Magnoliopsida > Ranunculales > Lardizabalaceae > Akebia > Akebia trifoliata. The sequence goes on from NW_028236875.1 coordinate 28,245, forward strand.
TTTCAATTTTTACAATTTTTAATCTCTTAAAAAAAATATCCAGTTTCTGATATTCATCTACTCAATATGAGTTCATTAAATATTAAATCATTTTTCCAACTATGAAATTCATTTTTTTCAATAACATTAATAAAAATACAAAACTTATATCAAAACGGAGTCCAAATGGTGCATAGAACCCAACTGACGGAAATAACCCTGTGAAATATCCTATCCACGTATAATTTATTATAAAATACAATTAAACATAACAAATATGCAAGTTTTGGAATGAATTTGAAATAACAAATTAAATTCTATATTTTTGGAAACACATCACAAATTTTTAATAAAATCTTAAATGCAATTTTCACAATCTATGATTACAAATAAAAATTGAGAATTCCTTAATATCTTTGTGCTAGAGGATTGAATTGCGTGCGCGAAAATTGAGAAAATTGGCATGGAAATCAAGACAGACCTTCGAGGCGACTGATTTTTGAATCTAGCCTGGTGATTTTGAAAATCTCGATGCCATCGTCCTTTCTCCCTTTTACAGTAGATGACGATTTTACCTCGAAACTAATGAAATCCGAGATTAATGTTTCGAAATCCCCGTATATATATACAACTACTTTTTTACGATACGGGGTCAAAGAGAAGATGTAACAAAAAGAAGTTGGATGGATTTTGTAGATGTCGAGGTTGCAGACCTTTCTCCCTTCTTCGTAAGGATTCGACGATGAGCCATTTGTAGTGAATTTGGGATTTAAGATCGGTAAAAAAAAAATTTTCATTTAAATATTGCGTCCCTTTTGGATGGGTTAGGGATGATGATGAATAAAAAAAATTAAAAATTTTATTTATATAAATTTTGGGACGAAATCGGTATTTTACCTATTGTTTCGTTCGACAATAATTTGACCGTCCGGACTTCAAAAGTGACAAATGAATACTCTATTTTGTCTAATTTTTTGTTTTGGATCTAATAGTGTAGTTAATTTCTAAAAATTCTGTCTCTAACAAAAATTTACATTTTTGGCCCGATGTGACTTTAAAATTGACGTCGTTTTCATTTTTAACGATAATTCGACTTTTTGATATCGAAAAATGATAAATAAATATTCAATTCTTTATAATTTTATGTTAGGAATCCAATGGTATGATTGAATTTTAAAAATTATTTCTCTAGCAAAAAATCATTATTTTGACTTGGTCCAACTCGATAATCGAGGATTTTATAACTTTTCTGTTCGGACTCGCATTTGAGCGTGCTTATAGGCTAAATTATGTTTTCAGACCATTTTGTATCTAATAGTGAGGTCAGATTTTATTAAAAATGACTAGAACAAAATTTTAAAGTTTTACCCCTAAGTCCCACTTTTAGGATTTTCTCAAAATTTTATTATTTATTTTTTCTCGAGATACGAATCAACACTCGGGGTCTTACATTCTCCCCCCTTTAATAAAAATTTCGTCCTAAAAATATTAATAAAAAAATCGGCGTCTTACAAGTTGCTTATAAAGAACTGTAAAGAATAGATTGGACCCTCATTTGTGCGAACCCAAAATTATTCATTGCAAGATGGTTCAAAACGCAGATAGGTTGATGGTTTTTTTTAAGTATGGCTACCTAAGCACAGGGTGTAATAGGGTTAGCCTTTTTGTGTAAATCATTGACTTCGTGGAATGAATCTCGTTTGAAGTCTTGGATAAAAATTTGATGATTTTTTAAAATGATTAACATTTCAAATCATGTAATACAATTTTAAAATATTTTTCTTTTCTCCTTGTTGATTTCAAATTCTGAATTTCTTTCTTCCCTTTCATGGCAGTTACGGGATCATCTGGAAAGGACTTGGCGTAGCGGGGCTGTTCTTGAGAGAGGCTTGTATGACGACATTATATTTGAGTATTTGGTGAGTCATTTTACTTCGAATATAAAGAGAATCCTTATTAACTAGACTATACAGATCAAAACCTTAGAAGGTAAGCTTAATACCTATTGTGCTTTTCGTTGAGATGTTTGAGGAGGTCTTCCTCCATTGTTTTCATTTGTATCTTGTCTTCAAGAAAAATGATATAGAATGGATGTAGTATTTTTTTTAAATGAATAAAATGAAAAATAGGTTTTTTACGTAAAGATCTCTGATATAACTACTATTTTTGAAAATCTTGGTTTTGAAAAAGTCATAGCTTCTTTGTTACAGGCCAAAAATAGTAATTTTGGTGATGTATTTTTTTTAGATTTTGAAAGATTGCCTTTGTTGAATAATATATGACAGACCAATGCTTGACAACTTTGAACTTTGACGATCATGGTGCTGTTGCCAAATGTTGAGGATATAAGTGTCAGCTAATCCTTAACATCTTTAAATTCATCCCCAAGACTGCGAATTTTGATTGAGTTACCTTCGTCATATTTATTAGAACATTGAGGACTCCAAAATTTTTGTCGTTCACAATTTATACTTTTCCAGGTTAGGAATTATTTTTTATTTTTTATTATATATATATTATTCTCATTTTTGCCCATGGTGTCGGTTACGATTTTCACCAGACCCGGTTTCCACTTTTTTACGCATCGATATCCTTTTTGGCTTTTCATCGCACCAATGATTTTGATCTTGCCATAGATTGATTCTTTTACTCACGGCGCCCTTACAGGTTTTCACTATGCCCTTTTAGTATATGCTCACTTTGTAGATTTTACTTTAAACTCCTTGATTTCTCTATGCCCTTCATGGCTTGGTGACTCAAGTTGAGCTATGAGATCGAATACTCTACTCTTCTAGTGACGCTCTTTCTTGACTAACAGATCTAGACTCTCCTCTCGAGTTCCTTCGATTATTTTTATGGTACGGTGACTTAAGTTGAGCTTCGCGACCAATGACTCTACACTTCAAGTCACTCATTTTTTTTAAATATTCGACCTGACCTCTCCTCTCAGGTCCTCTAACAATTTTTGCGGCTCAAAATCCAAATTGAGTTGCAGGATCAAATGTACCTTGACGAATTTCTCATGACATGCTTCCACTGTTACTAAGTTGCCTTAAACCATTCTCTGATCTAGGATGGCTTTAAGTAGGACAAAATGTAGGCTAATGCTAGGGTTGTGAAATGATAAAAAGGCTGGATCTAGATTTATTGCGTGATTGAACGAAAATGGGATTTGTCCATTTTTTTCCTGAAAATATGATCTATATCTCATCCTATTATCTTACGAACTTGTTTAGGTAGGAGATTTTGGTTGAGTTTAAGATCAAATATTCGAGATTTTTTGATTTTTTTGATTTTTTTTGTATTTTCAACCGTTCATAGTTTATCCTCATGTGGGCCAGAAGTATACTTTGGTATTTTTTTTTACTTTAGATTTTTTTTTCTTGGTAACAATGACTTGCTCTCGATTTTAGGTTAAGAAATGAATGTGACGGCTCAAAAGAATTAACTAAGGGTAGATAATGTTCAAGTAATAGAAAGATGGCTTCTCTTCATTCCAAGGGATGACTCTAGGCATAATATTTCTGGATGGTGTCGACGTTGATCGGTTGTGGAAAGAGTTTCTCATCCATCTCTATGAAGATTAGCTCTCTCCTAGACATTACCTTTTGGACGACGAATGGCCCCTCATAATTTGAACGAAACTTTCCTCTTGCATCTTCTTGTATTAGTAGAATCTTCTTGAGAACTAAGTCTCATAGTACAAATTCTTGAGGTTGAACCTTCTTGTTATAAGCACGTGCTATTCTCTGTTGATAAGTTTAACCATGACAAATTGTTAAAAGACATTTCTCTTATATTAAGTTCAACTGATCGAATCGAGCTTAGACTCATTCTACTTCATCTAGTTCAACTTTTTTTAAGATCCGAATGGAGGGAATCTCGACCTCAACGGGTAAGACTATTTCCATTCCGTAAACTAACAAATAAGATGTTGCCCAAGTGGAAGTTCAGATTGACATTTGATAAGTATATAGAGTGAAGGGTAACATATTGTGCCAATTATTGTAAGTGACAGTCATTTTTTCGATGATCTTCTTGATGTTTTTATTGACGACTTCGACTGCTCCGTTTATTTTCGGTCTGTAAATGGTTGAGTTATGATAGGTGATCTGAAAACCCTTTCATATTTTGGACATGTTTTTATTTTTTAGATTCTTGGCATTATCGGTTACTATCTGTAGACACCCCATTTTTGTACTCGCCTGATTAATTAACTTGTCAACCCGATTCTGACGGTTCTCAATGATGGATGAATATTCCAATATTTTTTATTTGTTACTAGATATGTTTTAGAAATTTGGATGAGGTATCTCAAATAAACAAAACTTTAGAAACCACGTTACGCTAGGAAAATATGAACCAAAAATATAGAAATCATCATTTTGAGACAAAAAGAAGTTTTACGAGAAAAGTCACTAAAAATTAATCAAATTACCAAAATATCCCTGACATCAAAACATCTAGAGCCTACATTACGCTTAAGAAAATCCATTCTAATACATAAAATAACAAATTAAAATCAAATAAACAGTTTTGCCAATTTTTACAAAATTTGATAAAATTATCAAAACTTCCTCATAGGGTCCACGATCATTTCATGTCAAAAACTCATAAGTGATGCAAACCGATACTCCCATTGAATTTCTTACGAAAATTAATTTTAAAATATCCTCAAACATCGAAAAATGCCCTCTCAACTCAAAAGCCTTCTTTGAGGGCAAAACGATAATTTTTCCAACTCTAAAAATTAAAATTTTGAAACGAATAATTAAAATATTAATGAACGTAAAGTAAAATCTTAATAAATTAAATTTAAAATTTTAAACAAATAAAATCAATTAATTAAGCCCACGAGCCAAATTTTAAGTAGTGACCCACTTACTTAAGTGGAGCCCACCTAATATTTATAAAAGACCCTTCCATCTGGGGTCCCGAAGAATTAAAAAATATAATTAGGGGGATTCTTCAAAAAACTTAAAAATATTCATTGTACGTAAGATTTAAAATCTTAATTAACCTTATCTTAAAAAAATCTAGTCAAACTAAAAAATTCTCAAAAAACTCTATAAAAAGGAGCCTCCACAACCTAATTTCGCAGGTCAAGAAAAATTCTAAGAAAGATAAACCAAAAACTCTCTCCAACCTTTCCAAAATCCTAAATCTGAAGTCCAAAGTCCCTACCTAACACCTAAACCCCATTTTTTACTTAAAAAATATTCAGAATTCCTCAAAAACACCCAGAAACCTTCAAAACACCTAGAACATTTAGAAAATATTCAGATCTAAGAGAAGAATACCTCATCTCGGAGATCGAAAACAGATCTGGTGACAGAGACACAAATAGGAAAACTTATACGATAAACGCACTCTGCCAGTTCTGAGGGAACCAATCGTCGCAATCATCAAATAAACCAGTTATTTTTTTTTTAATTTTATTATTTAGGCCATTTTTTAGCAATATAATTTTTTGAAAAAGTAGAGATCGGTATTTGTCGGGCAGGATTGATGCCTAACACCTTCCAATCCTATAATGTGATCCTCAAACCCTAGTTTCTTTTTCGTAGATCAGTGTTTATCTGTTTAGAGTCATAATCTAGTTCCTAGACCATAAAACTAGATGACGACTCCTAAACACCAAAAAAGAAAATCCGTATCCGTAAATCGAAGGCATTTTCACTATCTCGTTTAGAAGACCATACCGACATATGATATTGTTCTTCACAAACTTCAAGATTTTTTCCCTTGTGACATTGGAATAGGATGCTGCTTCTACCCATTTTGCAAAATAGTTGATGGCGATCAAGATGAAATGATGCCCATTAGAAGCTTGGGGATTGATCTGCCTGATGACGTCCATGCCTTAGAGTAAAAAAGGCTAGGGAGAAATCATGTTGTGCAATTCTAAAGGTGGCGCATTGATTTTGTTGGCGTAGATTTGACACAAATGACATTTCTGAACATGTTAGTATTCGTCACTTTCCATGGTTATCTAGTAGTAACCCATTTTCATTATCTTCTTTGCGAGCATATATCCATTAATGTGAGGTCCGCAAACCCCATCATGTACAGTTTCAATCAGACGTTGAGCTTCTACTTTTGTTATGCACCTAAGAATGACCTCTTGGTGTGATTTTTGTTACAAGACACCGCTACTCAAGAAGAATTATTCTGCTAATCGTTGAATAGTTTTTCAATTATTTACTGTAACATCCGGTGGGAAAGTTTGATATTTTAAAAATGCCTTGATGTTGTAGACACCCCATTTTTGCATTTGCCTGATTAATCAACTCGTCAACCCGATTGCAACAGTTCCCAATGATGGATGGTTATTCAAATGCTTTATTTTGTTACCAGATATGTTTCAGAAATTCAGATGAGGTATCTCAAACTAATAAAACTGTAGAAACCACGCTACGCTAGGAAAATGTGTCCCAAAAACATAGAAATCATCATTTTTTAGATAAAAAGAAGCTTCACGATAAAAATTACTAAAAAATGACCAAGTAACTAAAATACCCTTAACACCAAAACATCCTTATAGCCTACATTACGCTTAGGAAAACCCTTTCAAACACATAAAACAACAAATCGAAATCAAATAAACCATTTCACTAATTTTCACAAAATTTAAAAAAATTATAAAAATACCCTTCATAAAGTTCACGATCATTTTGCATAAAAAATTTTATAAATGAAACAAACCAATATTCCCATTGAATTCTTTACGAAAAATCGATTCCAAAACATCCTGGAACATTGAAAAACGACTTAAAATGTAAAAAGTCATCTCCAAGGACAAAACGATAATTTTACAATTTTAATAATTAAAAATTCTGAAATTAATAATTAAAACATTAATTAATGTAAAGTGAAATCCTAATTAAAATTAAAGTCAATCAAGTAAGACTTAAGTCAAAATCTTAAAATCAAGTCAATCAAGTAAGACTTAAGTCAAAACCTTAATCAATCTAATAAGACCAAAGTCAAACCCTAACCCTAATAGAATTCTAATTAAACTCTAAAACTATTTAAAAGAATTCTAAATAAACTCTAAAACTATCTAAAAGAAACATAATTAAACTCTAAAACTATCTAAAAGAAATATAATTAAACATTAATTCTATCTAAAAAGCACCTAAAATAATCTATAAATAGGGATCTCTACAACCTATTTTCGTATCAAAAAATAAACCCTAAGAAATGTAGGTCAAAAAGTTTTCCTAGCCTCCTTCAAACCCTAATTTTGAAGCCCTAACTCCTTACCTAACATCCATACCCCAATTTTAGCTCAAAAAATATCCAAAAACCCTTCTAAAACACCTTGAAATCCATAATAAAAAAATCAAAAAACTCATAGATCTAAGAAGAAGATACCTCAATTTGGATATCTGAAATCAGATCCGGTGACTGGCGAATAGCAAGGAAATACATACGAGGATACTCTCCGCTAGTACTGAGGGAATCGTTGTAATCCGTGAGGTAATTTTCCTTGTTATTATTATTATTTATTGTGGTCTACTGTGCAATGTAATCATTTTTTAAAAATTATTAGAGATCGACGTTTGCCGGGCGGGATTGGTGCCTAACACTTTCCGACCCCGTAACGTGATCTCCGGACCCGAATTTTCTTTCGTAGATTAGTGTTATTTGCCTTTTAGAGTCAATATTCGATTTCTAGACTGTAATAACTAGCAGGCGACTCCCAAACCTCAAAAATCAAAAGTGGATCCATGCACCCCGCGGATCGAGGACGCTTTCAGATGTCTGCATACCATGGTTTTCCTCAAATTCTTCAAATTCTATGGGAAAATAATATGCCGATTCATCTTGAATATCGATCTCAAAAAGGTCGACAATGGTGTCTTCGGAGATGCTTATCATTGAAGTTAGAGTAGCCAATGCGTCTGTAAACTGATTTTTAGCCCTTGGCATATAGGTGAATGAGATTTGAATGAAGTTTGAACTTAGATCATCGAGATATTCATGATAAAAAACTAGTATATGTTCTTGGGTATTCCATTATCTCATTGTATGGAAGACTACCAAACTAGAATCTCCGAATACATCTATTTTATCTATTTCGAAGTCGATTGCTGCTTTCAACCCCACAATGCATGCTTCATACTTGACTTCGTTGTTGGAACACTGAAATCTTAATTTGACTATAAGAAAGATGTGAGTTCCGTCAAGTTTGACTAAGATTGCGCCAATTTTATTTTCCTTTTGATTTACTGTTCTATCGAAGTACATTTTCCAACTAGAGTTTTTGTCTTCATCATCATCCTCAGCTTCGGTAAATAAAATGGTTTTATCTAGAAAATTCATCTTTAGTGGCTCATAGTCAAGTAGAGGGTGTTTTGCTAAGTGGTCAACAATGGCTTGTCCTTTAATAACATTTTGAGTGACATAGGTGATATCAAACTCAGATAATAGTATTTATCAGTTTGCAGTGCGTCTTACTAGTGCTGGCTTCCCAAAGAGATATGTCAAAAGATCCATCCGAGCAATTAGCATGGTCGAATAACTGAGTAAGTAGTGGCATAGCCATTGTGATGCCCAGACGAGAGTACAACACGTCTTTCGAGAATTGAATAGTTCATCACATAACTTGTGAATTTCTTGCTAAGATAGTAGACGACTGAAAGTGCCCTCGATTCGCGGGATGTGCAGATCCGCTTTTGATTTTTGAGGTTTGGGAGTCGCCACCTAGTTATTACGGTCTAGGAACCAAATATTAACTCTACCAATAGATAAGATACTAATCTACATAGAGAATAGGTCCGGGGATCATGTTACGGGGTTAGAAGGTGTTAGGCACCAACCTCGCCCGACAAACGTCGATCTCTACTTTTTCCAAATAATACTACATTGTAAAATAGACCTAAAAATAATAATAAAAATAATTACCTAGTAGATTACGACGGTTTCCCTCAGTACTGGTAGAGAGTGTTCTTGTATTAGTTTCTTTGTTATTCGTATATCACTGGATCTGTTTCTGATATCTAAGTTGAAGTATCTTTCTTTTAGATCTGAGTGTTTTTCGACTTTTTAGAAATTTTTCAGTATTTTTAGAGGATTTTTAGGGATTTTTTGAGTAAAAGCTGGGGTTTAGATGATAGGTAAGGAGTTAGGACTTCAAAATTAGGGTTTGAAGAGAGTTAGGGAGACTTTTTGACCTACTTTTTCTAGGATTTATTTTGACCTGCGAAATTAAGTTGTGGAGACTCTATATTTATAGTTTTTTTGAAAGAATTAGGGTTTGACTAGGTCTCCTTTTAGATAAGGTGAATTAGGATTTTGACTTAAGTCTTATTTGATTGACTAGGTTTCTTTAGATTAGGGTTTTAATTCTTACGTACAATGAAAGAATATATTTTTAATTTTTGGATAATCCCCATTAATTATATTTTAATTCTTTTAGGCCCGTCTTTTAATAAATATCAAGGGGGTAATAAATGGGCAATAATCAACAATTTTGCCTGAGGACTTGATTGATTAATTTTCTTAGTTTAGATTTTTAAATTAATTTTATTAAGATTTCACTTTACGTTAATTAATATTTTTATTTATTAATTTCAAAATTTTAAATTTTTTTTAATTGAAAAATTATCCTTTTGCCCCTAAAGAGAACTTTTGCGTTTCAAGTTTTTTTCAATGTTCCGAGATATTTTGGAATCGTTTTTTCATAAGGAATTCAATGGGATTATGGGTTTGTGCCATTTACGAATTTTTTTTGCATGAAACGATTGTGAACCCTTATGAGGGGTATTTTCGTGATTTTGTCGAATTTGGTGAAAATTGACGGAATAGTTTATTTGATTTCATTTTGTTGTTTTGATGTTAGAGGTATTTGGATAATTTGGTCATTTTTAGTGATTTTTATCATAAAGCTTCTTTTGTTCTAAAAACTGATGATTTCTTTTGTTCTAAATCATATCTAGTAACAAATGGAGCATTGGAATATCATCTATCATTGGGAACCATCGCAATTGGATTGACGAGTTGATTAATCAGGCGTGTGCAAAAATGGGGTGTCTACAGATACCCCACTTTGGCAGAGGGTTGAAGCAAATTAGATAGCAAATCTATTCTGGTAGATAGTACGATATCTGAATGTCAAAGCTAGTGACAGTTCATTTTGCAGCTTGATTTAGCAATTCGTCGGGACATTTGGATCCTTGAGGGTAAAACTCTCCCCGAACTAAAAGTTGTCAAGTCCTCGAGCTTGAACTCTCACTGACGATGTTAGATCCTTGAATTTTAGAAAATTCTCACTGACTAATGCAAAAGTGCAAGTGTGTGCAATGGTGTTATGTTTACTGAGTATTCTATCGGATCATTGAGAATAAACTCTCATCGATTAAAAAAGAATATCAGGTCCTAGAGATTTTTTCTTACTAACAATGATGATCCAAATTAAAATGCACATACGCAATGAAGACAATCACACAATATTGAATTATGGTAAATTTGAATAATGAGATAGGTGATGGTAGAAACTTCATTAAATCCAATCAAAATTCTTTTTTAGAATCCAAAGAAATTTGAATCTCAATTATCGGACTCTAGCTAAGATTTACAAGAACTTAAACAATCCTGTTAATTCATTCTATAATTCAAAAAATTGGAGTTTCGTTTCTCGGACTCGAACTTAGGTTTGTAGGCACTTCAAAAAATCTACACATTCTATGATTCAAAAAGTTGGAGTCTCGTTTATCGGACTCGAACTTAGGTTTATAGGTACTTTAAAAAACTTACTCATTCTATGATTCAAAAAGTTGGAGTCTCGTTTCTTGGACTCGAACTTAGGTTTGTAGGTACTTCAAAAAACCTACTCATTCTATGATTCAAAAAGTTGGAGTCTCGTTTCTAGGACTCAAACTTAGGTTTGTACGTACTTCAAAAAACCTACTCATTCTATGATTCAAAAAATTGGAGTCTCGTTTCTCGGACTCGAACTTAGGTTTGTAGGTGCTTCAAAAAGCCTACTCATTCTATGATTCAAAAAGTTGGAGTCTTGTTTCTCGGACTCGAACTTAGGTTTGCAGGTACTTCAAAAACCTACTCATTCTATGATTCAAAAAAAGTCGGAGTCTTATTTCTCGAACTCGTCCTTAAGTTTGTAGGTACTTAAAAAAACTACTCATTCTATGATTCAAAAAGTTGGAGTCTCGTTTCTTGGACTCGAACTTAGGTTTGTAGGTACTTCAAAAAACCTACTCATCCTATGATTCAAAAAGTTGGAGTCTCATTTCTCAGACTCAAACTTAGGTTTGTACGTACTTCAAAAAACCTATTCATTCTATGATTCAAAAAGTTGGAGTCTCGTTTTTCAGACTCGAACTTATTGGAGCCACGGTTCTCGGTTTGAATTAGTTAAAGACTCGATATTATTGAGTTTAAAGTTTGAAAGATTGGGCCTTTATTGGCTTATTATACATATGGATTCATAATTATCATTGGGCTTCGTCGGACTTTTAAGATTTTGTAAGATTTTTCTTTTTATCATGTGATCAAGAATGAAAACTTCAGAATCACTGTTATTTTAAAAAAATGTCCCTTGTTTCAAGGTTGGCTTCTAACTGGAAATTGACTATGAAATTGATGAAATAGATTGCACTTGAAAAATATGAATGAGCAACTATGGACTCTGATATATGACATACAGAAGAATCGACATTCCTTTAAATTCAAGACTTTTAAGATTATCATATGTGCAATAAGGAATTTGATTAATTTTTTTTTTTGAGAAATGCTTGTGTTGGACTTATAATCTTGATAATTACTAGAATAGAAGATGTTTCTCTTCAAAGTGGTAAATGGTTCTATACTTTCCTTTGGCAAACACCTAGACAAGTAAACATACTCTTAAGGATCTTACAATGTTCAAGATGGCTTCTGAGTTTCTTCGACTTCAACCCTATCTTTGTTAGATGCGAGCTTTCAGTTGAAAAATGAATGTTGTGACTTGAATAATTTCTTGCATTTCCTAGTTTCTGCACAAGCTTCCTTATGAATTTTTCTTCTTGATGGGATATTTCTTCCCATTTGATAGTGCTCTAATTTTTGCCTAGATTGCCTCTTCAAGTTTTCAATCTAGCGGGCTTTATTTTTCTTTTTTGATGATGTCTTGATTTTTGCCTAAGTCGCATTTTCAGGTTTTTAACCTAGCAGGCCATATTTTTTATGGTTATGCCCTAACTTTTGCCTAAGTCGTTCTTTCGAATTTTTAACTTAGCGGACCTTTTTTCTTCTTGATGATCTTGAATATTCAACTCGACAACTATTTGGTTCCTTGGACCTCAACCGAGTTAATTAGCATTCAGGAGGACTTAATAGGTGGGCTTCGGACATGGTTTAGAAAGAAAAGGTATAAGATTCGACTTTCCCAAAATGCCCCTTGTCTGATATTCTCTTTTTCTTCTAATGCCCCTAGTTTGGCATTTTTCTTTTTCGTAAATTCTTTTGATTATCTTTTTTTCTTCTTTTTTATGCCCCTAGTTTGGCATTCTTTTCTTTTCTGTCAATTCTTTTGACTTTTTCTTTTAATGCCCCTAGTTTGGCATTATTTCTTTTGAATCTTTCAATAAGGGATTTTCTTTTTTGATGACACTTTTCTTAAAAGAATATATATATTTGCGTGATCAGGCCTGAAGTAACTTCTCAGGTTGCCTACGTACCCCAATTATTTCTTTTCTCTTTTGGGATCAGGTCAAAATGTAGTTCATACAAAGATTCCCTCCCAAGGTTGGTTGGTGTGATTTAGAAAGAAGAGGCTATTGATTTTTTAGAGGCTGCGAGGGGCTAAAGAAGGTTATCTTTTCTTAGTAAGACAGGAAAATGGTTCGACCAAAGAAGGCCTTCTTTGATGAAATACTGATTTAGTCAAGGTTTTAGGAATTCGATATCTTGATAGCTCTATCGAGTAAGGTCTTCTTTTGTAAATGAGTAATCTTCAATCTTCTTCTGAGAAAGAGTAATTTTCAATCTTCTTCTACGAAATTGAGTGTGATTGAGTTCTTTGTATTTGACATTGACTTGTTCAATCCTTTCCAAACTTTGAAAGAAATCTCATATTCTTTTGCTAATAAGAAAACATGATGAATCCTTTCTTGTGGGTCTTAACACCTTTGTCGATGGTTTCAAGTACATCATTCTTAACTGATAATATTTGATTTTGAAGTTCATCCTCAACTTTAGGACTTGATCTATTTTGGTGCAATCTATCAATATATCATCATGAGACCAAGTAGATATGTTGTTGAATTTCTCAAGTAAATTTATAATTCTCTAATGTTCTCTTCAGGATAATGTAGTACCAATTTGCACTTCTTGAGTGTACTCTTTATTCCAATATTTAGTGAGTTCTGAGTCATTTTTCATGTTTGATATTATGCTCAAATCGTTATTACACGCATGATAATCATAAGTTTCTTTATTTTATTGGAATTAAAAAACATAAACTGACAAACTCGACTAAAACTTGAAAGTTGAAGAAAGACTAACGTAACTAAAATGATCAACTGAATTTAAAGACTGACGAAAATTGAACTAAATTAAAAAGAAACTCAGGGACGCTTATCTACAAAGCGGGGAAGTCATTTTGGGTGGATGGGCATTATACTATGGTTTGACGACTCTTTTGAGGAACCCGAAGTAGCATAGATGACTGTTTAGAACATTTAGGAGTACCTAAGATTAACCATCGATTTTGAAGGTTTGACTCTTAACCATATAATTAAAATTTTGATATAAATTGGCCCATGTCTGGTAGGAGATATCGAATCCAAATACAGTATAAGTCTATATTGACTAAGAAGGTGATAAGAGTTAGTCACGGGTCTACCCTTGATTGGGATAAAACCTTTGATCAGACAGATTAATTCGACCCTAAGATCGAATCTTTTTTGTATAAAATAGTCTGAATCTTTGAAAGTAAAATCAATTGATCCAACCCATTTGGTGTTGATCGGTTTGATGCATTTGCGATTGGGCCAATTAATTTACATTTCACACATTGGGTCAGACCGATATTGCAAGTTTAGTTTGAACAATCTAGATCGGTCCGTCCACTTACCTGTTGGTTGGATTGATTAGAACAACCCGGGAACACCCATAGTCAATTCAAGTCATGACCTATAGGAAGGCTCTTAAACTCTAGGTATACTACGTGCAACGCAATTTATCCAGCCACCCTTTCCCAAGTGCACTTATATACCTCTCAAGCATACTCAATCAGACGGTACGTGGTAACTTGGTTTGATATACCGTAGGTAATAATCTAAGACTCTAATTCAAATCTCTGATGTAAAAAACAATCAGTTTAATCCCCAGTTGAAAGGTGGCGCACGATACTGAGCAAAGGCCCACTTAAATACCTCTCTTCTAGAATAGATGTTGTCTATCTCCCTCGTACAGTAGGGTACAGTGGGGTAGTATTTCACTTAGGCACTGATTTTGACCAAGAATTGCAATTAGTGAACTTAGATTAACTTTGATACACCGCATAGGTTCGAGTCTAGGGTTGACGATCGAGACATGTGACTTTACGGCTTACAATAGGACAAAGGCTCAGGTCGCTCTAGCATGGGTGCATCGATATACCTTTCAGCATCACTTAATCAAATGGTACTAATACCCTAGTTTTATATACCTTAAGGTACGTGACTGAAGTTGTGATTTTTATGAATGACGTCGCATCTCTGAGAAGACCGGGCTACACACTAGTGCCACGTTGGCTAGAAGGGACATGCAAACGTGCAATGTGATAAAATAAATGTGCTAGTGGTGCGTGCAAAACAGGGTGGGGTGTGCCCAGGGCCTTTTTCAAATAAATGGGCCCGTGGGCCAGATCAAATCATCACAATATGGATATCAAATACTAAACAAAATACAAACAACATCTATAATATTCAATTCAAAATCAAAGCATGCACATCATAGAGATATATTAGATCATGGCATATTAAATAGGCAATCACAAAATTAGTCAATCAGATTTAACATTGAAATCGGCATAGAATAAATCAAAATAATTTTTTTTTTATATTTTATCTTTATGGTCCAATCAAATATCATTTTGGACGACCTTAAACAAGTTGACAGTTCAAAGAATATATTAAGTTAAGAATGGAATGATAATTTTCGAGATAATAAATTATGATCATTCTTTAAAATAATATTAGGCACCAACCCCACCCGGTAAACGCCGGTCTCTACTTTTCCCAAATAATATTACATTGTAAAATAGACCTAAAAATAATAATAAAAAAATAATAAAAATAATTACCTAGTGAATTACGACGGTTCGCTCAGTATTGGTAGAGAGTGTCCTTGTTATTCCTCCATCACTAGATCTATTTATGATCTACAAGTTGAAGTATCTTTCTTTTAGATCTGAGTGTTTCCTGACTTTTTTAGGGATTTCTAGGTATTTTTAAAGGATTTTTGGGGGTTTTTTGAGTAAAAGCTGGGGTTTGGATAATAGGTAGAGAGTTAGCACTTCAAAATTAGGGTTTGGAAAGAGTTAAGGAGATTTTTTGACCTACTTTTTCTAAGATTTATTTTGACCTGCGAAATTAGATTGTGGAGGCTCTATATTTATAATTTTTTTGAAAGAATTAGGGTTTGACTAGGTCTTCTTTTAGATAAGGTGAATTAGGATTTTAACTTAAGTCTTATTTGATTGACTAGGTTTATTTAGATTAGGATTTTGACTTAAGTCTTATTTGATTGACTAGGTTTCTTTAGATTAGGGTTTTAATTCTTACGTACAATGAAAGAATATATTTTTAATTTTTGGAGAACTCCCCTTAATTATATTTTAATTCTTTTAGGCCCCCAGATAAAAAGGTCTTTTAATAAATATCAAGGGGGCTCCACTTAAATAAGTGGGTAACCATCAACAATTTTGCCTAAGGACTTGATTGATTAATTTTCTTGGTTCAGATTTTTAAATTAATTTTATTAAGGTTTCACTTTACGTTAATTAATGTTTTATTTATTATTTTTAAATTTTTAAATTTTTTAATTGAAAAATTATCGTTTTGCCCCTAAAGAGAACTTTTGCGTTTCAAGTCGTTTTTCGATGTTTCGAGATGTTTTGGAATCGATTTTTCATAAGGAATTCAATGGGATTATGGGTTTGTACCATTTAAGAATTTTTTGCATGAAACGATTGTGAACCCTTATGAGGGGCATTTCTGTAGTTTTATCGAATTTGGTAAAAATTGGCAGAATGGTTTATTTGATTTCATTTTATTATTTTATGTGTTCAAATGGATTTTCCTAAGCGTAATGTAGGCTCTAGGGATGTTTTGATGTTAGGGGTATTTTGGTAATTTGGTCATTTTTTAGTGATTTTTATCATAAAACTTCTTTTTATTTGAAAAATGATGATTTGTACGTTTTGGATCATATTTTCCTATCGTAACGTGGTTTCTACAGTTTTATTTATTTGAGATACTTTATCTGAATTTCTGAAACATATCTAGCAACAAATAGAGCATTGGAATATCATCCATCATTGGGAACCATCACAATCGGGTTGACGAGTTGATTAATCAGGCAAGTACAAAAATGGGGTGTCTACAACGACTCGCTCTTTTCGATTAGTTTCATCATGTTGTCCCAATACACAACCTATGAAATTTTCTTGCATAGAAAAATACATCAACCGAGGTCGACTCAATGTAAGAGGAACTAGGACTGGTGGATTCAGCAAGTATTTCTTGATCTTGTTGAAAGCTTCTTGACAATTTTTATTCTATTCTTTTGGATCATTATTCTTCAGTAATTTGAATACTGACTCACAGATCGACATAAGTTGTGCGATGAACTAACTAATGTACTAATTCTTCCTAGGAATCCCTTAATTTCTTTATCTGATTTGAGTGGTTCCATATTTGTAATGTATTTTGTCTTGACTGGATCAATTTCGATTACTCTTCTACTAACAATGAACTCCAACAAATTTCTTGACATTGCCCCAAATACACACTGTGCCAAATTAAGTTTTAGACTGTATTTCCTTAACCGATCGAACAGTTTCTTCAGATTTACAAGATGGTCCTCATCGAGATTCGATTTAGCTATCATGTCGTTCACATATACTTCTAGCTCCTTGTGAATTATGTCATGGAATAAAATAGTCATGGCTCGTTGATAGGTTGTACAGTATTTTTTAGGCCGAATGGCATGACTTTATAATGAAATACCCCAAGATGTGATGAAAGTAGTCTTTTCTTGGTCTTCTTTTGCTATTTTTATTTGATTATAACCCGAGAAGCCATCCATGAATAAGAACATACTGTGCCCAAATGTATTATCGACCAGAGTGTCAATGTGTAGTAATAGAAAATCGTCCTTAGGGCTGGCCTTGTTCAGATCTCGGTAGTCTACACATGCGTACCTTTCCATCCTTATTTGGTATTGGAATGACATTAACGAGCCACTCGGGGTTGGTGGATACTGTAAGAAACTTTGCTTGAAACTGCTTCGTTACTTCATCTTTGACCTAAGTGTCCATTCTATTTTCAATCTTCGTAATTTCTTCTTGACTGGCTTGCTTGACTGACTGGACGACCAAATTTGTATCTAAACCGGGTATGTCTTGATAGGACCATGCAAAGACATCTTGCTACTGTTGTAAGAACTATCATCTCTTCTTTCTTCTCAATTGT
Source organism: Akebia trifoliata (assembly GCF_017979445.1). NCBI lineage: Eukaryota > Viridiplantae > Streptophyta > Magnoliopsida > Ranunculales > Lardizabalaceae > Akebia > Akebia trifoliata. The sequence continues at coordinate 45,908 of NW_028236875.1, forward strand.
CAATAGACTCCGATCTTGATGATCTGTGAGTCATCTTCAGTACCTAGGTTCACTGAGTTCCTATCCTCTATATTTGGCTGAACACCCTTCTTCTGACGTTCTATGAGTTCATTGATTTCTTTTAAAGAATGTTCAATCTCTTCCTCTAATTCTTCTTCAATCCCCATGAGGTCAAAGTTGAGTTCGAGGTCGAAGTCGTATTCATCCATTTCATACTATGTTCTGTCATAAGGCTCATTCAGTTGAGGTAATTATTTGAAAATCTTTGATATTTTGAAGATTTATTATTTTTTTGAATTGTTGAAAATATTTGATTATTTTAGATTTTGTAATTTTTTTTTATTTTTTTGGATTTTGAAATTTTTTTTATTTTTTTGAATTTTGTGAATTATCTGAATTCCTGAAAAAAGATAAAGAAATATCATACAAATTCATTAGCAACGAAGGTGAGCCCTCAAAATAACCTTGTTCTGAGGACGATGGCTCATTATGATCCTCGGGCAAATGAAATTTTGCTAATGGCATTTTTGGAGGTCGTAGGGATTATAGGCCCCATGATGGCCTCGTAAGTGATTAGGTATTCCTCCCAATTTTTTAGGACTTTCCCTTCCCCCACATGGTAGATAGGTCGGAAGGGTGGCTCCCTTGATAGTTTAGATATGACCAGTACTTTTGGCTTATTGTCATCAGAGCCAGGTACATAAACCTAAAGAGTGGATGGAATTACAACAGATCTTCAATAGATTTTGAAGGGAAACAATGAATCTTCTTCTTCGCATATTGCAATTTCCACCTCGGCAGGCTTTCTTTTTTCTTGTCTCCATTCGAAGTTCCCTTTGAGCAAGATGTCCATGCCATCCATGAGGGAATGCAGGGACTCAACAAATGAGTCTTCTTGTACTTGAATATGCTCGATACTTACAACCCTTGGCTCTCTCATGTGGTTTGCTGACGGTGGTTCTGACAGATCATCTAGTTTTTTCAATAATCATAGAAAGTTGATGCTGATGTGTGGTACTTTGCCTAAGTTCCATACATTAGGCTTTCGATTTTGCCTTCTTGCGAGTCTAAGTTCTTTCTTTTTATCATTCATGTCGAAGATGTCCTTCTTCGTAAGCCTAAATCTCAGACCAAAGTAGGGAATATATTTTTGAGTATTGATCAAAATGGCCCTACCCCTTCCTCCGGGTCCTAGCCTTTGCTTCAGATGATACCCTAATTTTTTCATTACTCGCCCGATCATCAATTTTTTTTGACAATTATGCCCTTGTCTTTTTGGGATATGATTGATAAATGTGAACTAAAAGGCATGATACCCCTTTTTATCCCCATTAATTTCCACATCAATATAAGGTACATTCAAAAATCAATCGACTAATATAAGATTCATGGCAAAGATGAAGATCACCCTTTGTTCCATGATGAATTTGACCGTTGGTGCAAGGAAGAAGGGACTGTCCTTGCGATATGGATCCAGGGTCTCTTGAGAAGGAGATTAAATGCTGAAGGTATGTCCAAGATCTCAAATGTTACTTCGAATGTGCGTGATCCGATGATAACAGGAAGATCCAGTTCCCCGTGTAACTTAGTTTTCCTACTATCAAAAAATCTAACGGTTCTTCTAGTCAATTTGATGTGAGATAAATCCGCATTTAATTTGTGCAATATTTGTAGGGACACACATTTAAAGTTCAGCCATTGTCGATCAACACCTTTGCTATCATCATGCCCTTGCACATTACCACGATGTGCAATGGCTCACTGTGACCACGCCCTCCGTTGATAAATTCGTCTTCTGTGAAGGTAATCGAATTAGGGGTCATGATTTGTCCTACCATTTTCTCTAACTCTTCTGGTAAGGTAGTCTTAGGTACATATGCACCACTAAACACTTTAAGTAATGCTTCCCGGTGTTGTTTTGAATTTAGTAGGAGGTTGAAGATACTGATCCGAATTAGCATTTTGTTCACCTACTCCACTATGTTATATTCACTTTTTTTAATGAGCTTGAGAAGGTCAGCTGCTTCTTTGTTGGTCACTCAACTCTTCTTCTTCTTTGACTCTCTTCGCGGAATCCGTTCCTTTTTCACAAGTTTTTCTTTTCCTTTTTCTTTTCTTCTTTTGTCTGCCTCTTCTACTTTTTCTTTGATATTTTATAGCACCTCCTTGATTTGGTTATATACCCAATATCTGTGACCATAGCTTCTTTCTGTTTTTCAATCCTTGTTGACGTGACAATCATTGTCTTACAACTCTATGAGACAGTTTGGTTTGAATGCTATGGAAAAGGTTTAAGGGATATGATGGTCATGGATTGAGGTTCTGGCTTTAGGTGAAAGATAAGAGGTGGTGGACTGGGTTTGGTGACTGGTATAGCGAGGTCAAGGATTTGTGAGCTAGTATAGGATAGGATAAGAGGTGGTCGAGAGGAAGATCTTGAAGTTTGAGAAGTTGGTGTAGTGTATGGTATGATAAAGGGTGGTTGAGAGGAAGAGCTTGAAGAGTAGTGGTCGTGAAAGATTCAATATTTGGGAATTGGGGTGGATAGTGAAACAAGTCATTCTAATTGGGAGTTGGGATGGTGATTGATTTATTGCGTCTTGAGGTACAACATTGATGTTTGAGGATGCAGGTTCCTTCTTCAAGTTGTCTTCAAACTTCGAGCCAGCAGGTGCTATCAAAGCTGAAGGGTCGAAGCTTGGTTCACCTTTCTCTATAGCATTGACTGTAAGCCCATTGCCTCCCCCATTGTGCATTGGTAATGGGTTTGAGTTGATGTTTTGCTGAGGCACTTAGACTGTCGGACCATCCAAGATGATCGTTTTCCCATCGATTAGATTTTGAACTTGGTGCTTAAGTTGCCAATATTGGTTGGTAGTATGCCCTGGTGCATTCATATGGAATTCATAGAATTGATTGGGGTTGTACCTTGGTCTCTTTATCACATCTAGGTTTGGCTGCCTCTTGGTGAGATATTCTCTCTTAAGTAGTGCTGGGAGTAATTCTGATAGAGTCATAAGCAGATGAGTGAAGACTCGAAGGATCCTGTTAGGTTTGCGCTACTTAGCTTGATAATTCTGGGTGAACTATGAGTTTTGACCAAACATTGGGTTCTGACCAAATTGAAATGTTTGCGGAATAGGTGCCGCTTGAGGTGGGTTAACCTTGAAGGGGACCTAAGGTGCTAGTAGCCTCTAGTTTGGTGTTGAGATGAAAAAAGGTCGAACAAGTTGTACATTATTAACTTGTGCTTCATCATTTTTCTTGTTTAAAACTATCGATTTTCATTAGGTAGACCCCCCTGTTGGTACTCCTAGACTAGACAGGTCGTAAATTAGACCCGATCGGATACCATCCTTAACTCGATCTACCACTTGGACCAATGACAAGAAGCTTGCTATTGTATGACCCACCAAATGTGTGTAAAATGAGTGGCCCAAAATTGAGATGAATATGGTGTTCATCTCTTGTTCAGTCATTGGTGGCTTCACTTTGGAGGCTGATTCCCGTCACTTTTGAGCATACTCCTTCATGCTTTCTTTTGGCTTTCGAGTAATCTTTACTATGTATTCCTATCCAATTCCATGTCGATATTGAATCTGTACTCCCGAAAAGATTGTAGTCAAATCTTGCCAACTCTTAATTCAAGAGTGATTCAATTGAGAAAACCATGAGAGGGCTGCTCCTGTTGAGGGGTTGTTCGTTTGAAATTTAGAAGCCAGCTTATTTTGCTTTTTTATCTTTTAAGCTAAAAAGGCCATAAGAGCAATGTTCGTTTGAGCTTCTTTAGCTCCCACAGATATCAACAAAAGCCAAAACTAGCTCTTATTTAGAGACGTGTAAATGAGGTTTTTTTGTTTTACTTCTACGCAAAACCAAACACCGAAAAATGGCTTAGGTATAATGATCGAAATACCCTTCACCTTTGTTTGAATTTCCAACGAAATAACCTAAATCATATTTCGTTATCGATTTTCAACAAAACCCCATCTTCATCTCTCTCGTTGTAGTTCCCAACCTCTTTGTGATCTCTTCGTCTCTATCGTATTCATCCACCATTAAAGACTCTCCACTCTCACTCTTGGCTTCCTTCTTCGTTTAGATCTCTCTCGAGTCACACAAATCTATCTCTCACTCTCTACAGGTCACGAATCTAGGGTTTCCTCAACTCTCACGAAGGTAAATCTCCACTCTTTACTCTTGGTTTTGTTGCCTCTATGTTATACTCTTTTCTCACACTCTCCTCCTCATCCTTTCCATTTCAAATCTGAACAAAAAAAAAATAGTTTGTAATAGAGAAATAAAACTATGGGATCTCCTGCAACTAATTTATAGGTCTTGTTGGGTTTGGGTTTGATTGGATTCTCACCCATGACCAAAATAGCTTTGCGATTTGCCCAATTTTTTTTTTTTTTGTTCATTTGGATTTTTTTGCTTCGTTAGTCTACAATTCTGTTAGGGTTTTTATTTATCTTACTTGATTTTTATTTTTGATTGATCTGTTAAGGTTTTTTTTTCTTGCTTGATTTTACGTTTTTTGTTTTTTACCCCAATGCCCTATACTTCCATCCCAATTTCTACAATTTCTCTGAACTCATTAGCCTAAGAATTTCATCTACCCCAGTAGTAATTTTGAAACAAATGAAGATATAAGTAATTCTGATAACAAATAAAAAAATGAGGGTATAAGTATTGCTTCGGGTAATTTTAGTTAGGATTCATGCCCTTCCTATATATATATTATATATATATATATATATATATATATATATATATATATATATATATATATATATATATATATATATATATCGGCTTCAGGTTTCTTATACACCAACAGAAGGGTTTCAACCACATCACACATGTGTACCATCCGAACATTGTTTTTCAATGTTTCACACCCCCCTAATTGATATTTGGCAACAATGAATAAATTATAAACGATCGTACCATATGTTAAAACTTTAGCCAATATCAATTATAAGCGATCGTAATACATATCCACATACATTGTTGTAGTGATTACATATAGAGTTCTTGTGTTTTTATTTATGATGGATTGAACAGATTATTATAAATCCATGTGCACTTGTGATTTTCTTATAGCATAGTATACACAATTTTTTTCTCTGTAATTCAATATTTTTTAGGTACCATTCTCTTGCTTGCCTTTAGCTCTTTTTAAGTTGTTTTTTTTAATAGGTTCCTGGTTTGATAGAAACAATGTACAACTTGCACTTGTATATTGTAGATTTAGAGTTAATGATTAAATTTTAAAGGTCACAAGAGTCATTGTCGTCATCCGAGTTCAATGTTAATAGACTATTTTCTCAATTAACGTTAGAACACAAGCATGAAGTCAAAATCATGACACATGATTTGTGTAGCCTATTAGCATGTCCACCATTTCTAGCATTATTCATCTCAACAAATTCAATGTTAACAATGCCGGTTTCTTTGAGGAGAAGGTGGTTGATTTAACTATGAAGGAAGTAAGTAATGAACATTATTATTTCTTATGCATTTGCATATAAATCTCTTGTTTTGTTTTTGATTTCTTGATAACATATTTACCAAGATATGTTTTTGTGTCTTATTAGCTTCTAAGAGCACAAGTAAGCTTTAGAAAACTGTAGACATTGTGAACTGATGGTATAGTAGGTTACTAAAGTGTTTCGTTTGAATTATGAATCATATCTCCTTTTTCAACGTTGCAACAATGTTTATCTTCCACATTTACCCAACATTGGGTATCCATCAACATATGTTTAGACTTAGAATCTCGCCTGTGCAGCATTATGACCAAACTACCATACTTCCACCCTAATATGCACAAACACAACTAAAGAATTATATATAGGAGAAGTAAACTAACTTCTCATGAAATATCTGGGAAGCATATAGTTTATTTATTGTATGAACAAAACAACCTTCTGAGTTTATTTATTTTACTGATTTACAAGTTTATTTGTTTACCTACCAGCTGAATTATATACTTTCCTTTATACATACCAACTGAACTATATACTTGAGGCCTTGGGAAATATGAAACATTGTTTCCAACAGAAGGGACCCACAACAACATATTCTCTCTCTAAATCTTACAAAGCAACTGAGTTCCAAACCAATTTTGGAACATCCAGTTCTTTAATAGATTGCATGTGTTGCCTACTTTGAGCAAATGTGCTGCCAGATTGTGTTCAATGTTACCCAAAATCTACATTTTCGCCATAAAACAAATCATAACCTGTGTGAGGTACAATAGTGTTCTCATTCCTTAATATTATTTTTAGTGATAGCATATTTTTAGTAATAGTATATAAAGATGGACTATCTGACTTACTACGATTTATTGATTATTCCTTATCTATTATTTTTTTAAATGAATATTTAAGTTGTCAGATGCCAAAATAAAAAGTAATAGAACCAAAAGAAACAGAGTCAAAAATTGATTTCGCAAGATGGACACCATATCTTCATAAGATTTGGATTGATATCTGCATGAAATTGGTTAAAAAGGAAAAAAGACTCGGTATTTTATTAAATGTATCAGGGTATTCATCTCTAATGAAGCAATTCCAGACAACGACAGGGATCAGTTACACTAAGAAGCAACATAAGAATCACTGGGACAAAAGTAAAGCTATGTGGTGTCGGTTACGATGCTGTTAACAATAAGGTATTAGCGAGCGATGACTGGAGAAACTCTTGGTTGAAGGTAATTTTCGATTAGATTACCAAATAGGAAAGTCACATTTACCTATTCAAACATATTAAAGAAGTTTATCTATTTTGTAGAAAAATAAAATTGATGCACAATGGCGTTATGAGGGACTGGAACATGTTGAAAAGTTGGACATACTATTTTGTGGGACCTATGCTACTGAAGAGTATGTCATAAGGTCTTCTAATCCTAGTGCCCGTCCATCCGCTGGGTCATCCAGAGTTGAAGAGCATGAGGTTCAAGATGATAATGATGATGATGATCTTGCATTTGTTCAAGAAATGCAACCATTAGGTTCCCAGCCACCTGTTGATATTTCTTCTGATATTGACGTTGATGGTGCTAGTATCCCTACATTTACTGCACCATCACGCAAGAGATCTAGAGATTTTCAATCCCAATCCAAACGACAAAAAATGACGAATGCAACTATGTTGGGACAACAGATTGATCGTTTGATCGAGTAGTTTTGTCGATGACGATCACAAGTAGTGTACTACCTCCACCACCACCTACACAACCTGGTAGCATTAGAGAGTGTATTGATTTGTTAGATGCAATAACTAAAAATCATTCCTAACAGTGATCGTTATCGGTTTGCACTGAAATTATTTAGTATGAAGGAGTACAGGCAAATTTGGTATATATTGCGAATCGATGAACTCCGTATTGGATGGTTGGATGGCGAGATGGAGGATGCTCGAGTTAATCGTTCTAAGTAATAATTGTATAGTTTTTGATATGTAAGTTTATTGCCATCTTTCATTGATGGTTATGACTATATCCCACGCCAATGGTGGTATGTTATTGACAATGTCTGTTTATTTTTGTATGCTTTGTGTGGATTGGATAATATGCTCGTTATGTGGTGAATGTTAAACATGTGTATTGTGTTATCTATGTTATTTGAGTGTTATGGTTTGGATTTATATAATTTGTAATTATATATTTATATAGACTTATGGATTCTGATGATGATATTTTCACACACGATGATATGTCCAGTAACGATGAAGTTCATGACAGGAATACCATAAATGATGATCTATCGTTAGATATTTTGATAACAGGTGCCATTGTTGCAATACAACAATACGCTGATACTTTTATCTATAAGGAATCGCATTGGAATTTTGTTTATACTAGAGCAGATTATGCGCATCACATCATTGATGGACAAAGTAATACGTGCAATGATTTATTTAGGATGGAACGACATGTTTTCTTAAATTTGTATAACATATTAGAAGAGAGGGGTCTGTTAAAAGAAGAAAAGAAGATCTCGTTCCAAGGATAAGTTGTAATGTTTGTTTATACCGTGGGTCACAATGAAAGGCATAGGGTACTGAGGGCCAGTTTTAGGCATTCATTAGATACTATTAACAAATATTTTCACATAGTTCTGAGAGGCTAAATTGTAATTTCAAAGTTTTTAATCGTTCCTCCTAAATTCAACGAAGTCTCGATGCATATATGAGCTAATGTAAAATATTGGCCATATTTCAAGGTATTTTCTCAATGATTTTCTTTTATTTATCATTATTTCTAATAATATCAAATATCGTTATTTATATTTGAAACATGTAATATAAGGACTGTGTTGGGATGATTGATGGGATACACATTAGTACACATATCCTGTTTGTGCATCAAAGTAGATTTTGATGACACAAAAGCATAACACAAAAATGTTATGGCTACTTGTGCTTTTGATATGACATTTACATATGTCGTAGCTGGATGGGAGGGATCAGCTAATGATTCTTGCGTGTTCCTCGACATTATTACGAAGTCATCGTTACTATTTCCACATCCTCCTCCAGGTTAGTTATTTTAAAGTTAAGATAAAATGCAATATTAAAATGTAATTTCCACATCTTCGTTCTTAATAGATTATTTTCTTTTTTCAAGGCAAATATTATTTGGTCGACTTTGGATATCCATTTATAGACGGCTACCTTACACCTTAACGGGGTGTAACATATCATTTATAAGATTTTAAAAGAGAGTCGAGGCCAAGAACAAATACAGAATTATTTAACTATATGCATTCTTCACTTATGAATGTCATTGAGCGATGTTTTGGAGTTTTAAAGGCAAAATGGCCAATTTTGAAATAAATGCCACGTTACAAATTTGAATCACAACGAGATATTACATGAGCTTATATGACACTCTATAACTTCATAAGGAAGCATGCAATTGCAGATGAAGAATTCTTACATTTTAAAGAAGAACAAATTGTAGAAGATGAAGGGAGTGCACCTAAACATGATAATAATGGTGAGCCTGTAGATCGTCGATCTCATGTTACCATAGAGAGGACAAGGACTGGAATAACTAATGCATTATATGCTGTTTAGAATAGAACTTAAGAATTTCTGAATGAAAATTATATTTCTCTTTTTGTATGACATGTAACACTTTTTATTTGATAAAATGTGATTTGTGTATGGGATATTTATGTGGATTGTTGGAATGTGTATGGAATGTTATGTGGATATTGGATTATGTGGGACATTATGTGGATATGGATTGTGTATTATGAAGGTATTTTCTTTTTAAGAAAATTCATATGTCCATTTTTAAGAGGAGATGCTGCTGAAATTTCGATAAAATTATAAAGTTTACAATATCTATTATATGGGTTCCGTTCGGTACCCAACATTTTGCCCAACATATTTTGTTACATGGGTTAGAAGTTTTGGAATAGGCTGATTTTTAATGAGGATGATCTCTATGGTGAAGGGATCATCCTCACAAAAAATCAGCCCATTCCAAAACTTTAACCCTATCACAAAATGGTTTACAAAAAATGGACAGTCCACTATTTTCAACTTGTAAACATGGGGTTAGAAGTTTTGGAATGGGCTGATTTTTGGTGAGGATGATCTCCTCACCATAGAGATCATCCTTACCAAAAATCAACCCACTCCAAAACTTCTAACCTATGTAGGACAAAACATGTTGGGCACATTGTTGGGCAAAATGTTGGGTGCTAAACATTTCCCTATATATAATGTAATTATATATTTATTAAGGCATTCTGGTCATTTTTATTACAATGTTAATAGTAACATTTCTCTTTCAAAATGATGAAGTATGTGGTTTTAAAAGATGTTGATGTACGTATTATGTGTTTTTGTATGTTAATGTGAATGAGATATTACGTGGATGATAAATTATGTATTATGCAGGCATTTTTTTATCAAGAAAATTTCATATGTCCATTTTTAAGAGGAGATGCTGCCGAAAGTTCGACAAAATTATAAACTTTATAAATTATATATATATATATATATTATATATATATATATATATATATATATATATATATAGTGTAATTATATATTTATTAAGATATTCTGATCATTTTTTATGCATTTTGAAGTGCATTATCAACATTAAGGGTGTTTTAGTCATTTTACCCAGAATCCAGCAATAAAAAGCTGTCAAACAAACAGGCTTTCTAGTTTCTGTGCTTCTGTAATGAACAAGCTTTTGTTGATGTGACTTTCAAGCTCTGGGCTTCTACTCTTCTAGAAACCAACTTCTGGAGTAGGAGTGGCTTCTGTAAAGAACAGACCCTAAATTTCTTTGAAAGAGCTAAACCAACAACCTGTCCTCGTCCCCAAATTGGCACATGGATCTATAGTAAAGCTTCAAGTGGGAAAGAGGGCATCCAATGCCGTTATACTTCTCGAAGTCAGGACACTTAAACCTTAGTAGTACTTGTATATTTAAGTATAGGCAGAGATCTCTGAACCTCATTCCATTTGAAGGAATCTTTTCTTTTC
>NW_028236876.1:0-80905 GCF_017979445.1 Akebia trifoliata
TTATGAGATTCATAGTAAGACTCCATTAATTTGAGAACGAGAGAGCGATAGACAGAGAGTGTGATCAAGAGATTTGAGAGCGAGAGACGGAGATGAGTGCGAGAGAGCGAGAGAGAGATACAGATCGAGCGTGAGAGAGAGAGAGAGAGAGATATTTGATTCGGTGTTGCTGATATAACTTATTAAAGTAGAAACGACCAATAACCGACTGTCGCAATTAACGACAGTCTTTAGCAGTCGTTTTTAACGCAATTGTACAGTCGCTAAACCCGCAATATGACGTAGTGATTGTTTTTTGTTTTTGTTTTTTTCTGGTAATTTGCAGCAGGAAGAAACATCAAGGTTGAGTTGTCTTTGACAGAAGCAAGGTCTTTCATGTTGGAAGAATTGGATGTTGCTACAAAGAACTTTAGCGACATAAACTTGATAGCGGAAGGAAAATTTGGAGAGGTGTATAAGGGTTTGCTTCATGATGGAATGATCGTTGCAAATAAAAAGTGAGTTGGTGCACCTACTCTGGAATTTACAACAGAGGTAATAAACACCTTGGATGCTTTACAACTATTGCCAGTTATCTACGGACTTCACAAGATATAAGCATTGCATATTACCAAGTTGATGCGGCATTTATTATTCTAAATCCTTTTTAGTATGAATAAATTTCAAATTCCCCTTAAATTTCAAGTTGATGTGGCCTGATCATTTTTATTTCTTACAGATTAATCCTTTGTACTTTTTTCATATTGTATTGGCAAATTTGCCAATGGTGATATTTTTTTTTCCTTGAATTCCATAAATTTGCATTCCTGCTCTTTTTTTCTTTTCATGTTTTGTCTTGGATGATTGAGACTATTTCCTATCAGGTACGCTATCTCTCATCCATTCAGCATTGGAATCTCGTCAATCTTTTGGGTTACTGCCAAGAAAATGGACAACAAATACCTATCATTGAGTACATTCCTAAGGGAAGTATTTCCAGTCACTTATATGGTAATAATTTTTCTTTTTAGAAATTAGAAGATGGATGATCCTTTGCGTGATTCTAAAATGCTTAGAAATCCAGGTGATATAGTTTCAACTGTGGCTGTTCACAGTTGAAATCCAGGTGATTAGAGCCATGTACGGCATTTTTTTTTAATATTAGTAATACTATTGCCGGCGGTTTCCCAAAGCGCCCCTAATACTTGTTTTACCGGCGGTTCCCAGAAAATGCCGTTAATATTACATATTACTAGCAGTTCTAAAGCGCCTCTAATACAGAGTTTTACGGCGGTTCCTAAAATGCCGTTAATATATTACATCACCGGCCGTTTTTTAAAAGCCTCTAATACAGCATTTAATGGCGGTTTAAAAACTGCCGTTAATACACTATTTTACCAGCAGTTTTAAAATCGCCTCTAATACATTATTTTAGTGACGGTTTTTAATTAGCGCCATTTATAGTATGTATTGCCGGCTATTTATAACCGCTGGTAATATAAAATACACGTGGACGAAAAAGTTGTATCGGTACTTTATAACCGCCGGTAATTAGTTATAAAACCGCTGGAAAACATATAGTATTACTGGCGGTTCTATAACCGCCGTTTAAAACGCCGCTATAACTTTCCTTGACGCCAAAATTGCCAGTTAAAGGCCAACCACCGTTGATATATAATACCGACGGTTCTTTATCATATTGAGGCGATTTGAAAACGCCGGGGAAAACCGTTTATTTTGTAGTGAATATTACAACCTAAATCTAACTAACTATTTTGTAGAATTTGTATACAAATACAAAATTTGCAAATAACAAAAGCGTGACAGTAGTCTTACTAACTATGCATTTTTTTTGTGTGCATGCATGTGTGTGTGTGTGTGTGTGTGACTACGTTGAGATTCAATTACATATTGCATTTTTTTAATATGTAATAAGGCGACTGGAAATACTTGGACATTAATGGAAAATTTTTACTAACTCGCCAAAAAGAAGTAGCAGAACTCAATATTAAGGAAATGGAAGTAAAAAAATCCAGAAAATAAGAATTTGACACAAGAATTTGCATCATTGCGCATATGAAAACAAAAACCAGTCCCCATAAAGCAACGTAACCCATCCAAGTACTCACCTTGAATTTAATCTTGTGAATCGTAGGGTAATTGGAGTTTGGTTCTATTATTATGATGTCTTCTTCTTTTCTTAGTTATTTTACACTGTCATTCTCACTGATCAAATATATCGTCCTTTCGTTATATTACCTAGATCTAATATAGGTTAGCTGAGCAATTCAGATCATGCTCGGTATGGTTTAGTCGATTAATTTTATCGCAGATTTGACGAAATAAAATTCCAATTCAAATTCCAAAATAGATTCAATTTTGATCTTCACCTCTTTGAGATTTAAATATAACAATCTTCAAACTTGACCAATGATTTATTCCACTTATAAAACGATCTTAGGTTTTCATATCAAACACCCCAAAACAATTGAACATCAAAATTTGCATAATTTTAGAACCATTTAGAACTTAAAAAAAAAATGCATCTCAGTTTAAAACATCAAGCATAGATAACAAACATCAAAATAACAAATAAACCACTAAAACAACATAAAAAAATTGAAGAAAAAAGTACTTCATTGTTACAAATTCCTCCTTTCTAGAGTTGTAGATCAACTTCCTTTCTCTGATATCAAATAAATCTAGAATCAATAACCTCAGATAAAGAGCGGAGAGTGAGAGAAACTAGATTTTCTACCTGTTTAGTGTACTTATTCATACAAATAGTACAAAAATCATTTCAAAACTTGTTCAGCTGCAAAATCCATGTTTCTTTTTGATAAATTTAACGGATCCAAAGTTCTAGTAAATAGATATAGATGTGTAAGGCAAGGGATTCAAGAGAACAAGATTGTTCTCTTTACAAGAAACTTAATGGAAAATGAGGCTATGTGATAGTATTAAGGTATGGGCTGAAATTTCACTAATTTATCTTGCAAATTTGGGAGAGATCTACATGTCCATATATATAAGCCTCTTCACAAAACTGTGATTAACATGATTCATCGCCCTAATTAACTATACTTAATACAAAATATGGGAAATGTAAAAGTCAAACATAGGAAACACAAGAGATACATAGAAACTCAGCAAAAGACCAACCAAACCAATGCACACTATATGCTACTCCAAGTTTTAATGTCACCTGGAGAAAACTATTGCAAAGTCTTCACTTTCCAAGAAGATTCTAGAGAAGTCTAGCTTAATCTCTACCACTAAATCAAAAACCATAGAAATTTCTACGGTTTAGAGGTAAAAACCTAATTAGGAAATGTAGATGCACGAAATGGCACTACACTTTCCTTCTCTTTAAGCTCGGGGGGACCTGCAAAACAGCCCACTCCGACGATCAAGTTAGCCAAATTGATCAGTGTAATGTGCTTAGAGAAGAAGAATTCGAACCTCTTTTACTCATAGTTTTCTTCCTTATATAGGCGTTCAACTTGATCGTTTTCTGTGCTACCCCTTGAGGTGACTTGGGGTAGTTAGCTTACTCCCTGACATGTCAGCTGCAGGAGTTGTTGCAACTGCCCCATCACTTCTGAGAAAGTCAGAGTTGGCCTGACATGACGTGGGTTGTTAGAGCTAGCTGTCTATTGCGGGCTCATCTGTCAGACCCGTCATACCGACCTACGAGCTGATGGCACAGTTCCGAGCTTCGAATACATGCATTCGTCGGGATTAATAAACCGAGCCACGACCTCAAATCATTAATCTTGGCCCCTGATCGAGCCACGTGTCCGTGCTCAAGAATTTCCCCCCACAATACCCCCTCCCGAGGGCTCGGTCAGAATGATCGGGTACTCGGGAATATTAATAACAAAAATTGACACGTGGATGCGTCTCATTGGGTCTCAGCTAAGATTAATGATATCTTTATGGCGAATAAAGATATCGTTCTCACTTCTCGAGGGCGGCGGTCGGTTGGGCTATTATCGCAGTTCGCGCCCTGTCTGTTGGTTTAAACGGCGCAATTATTACAAGGAGTACACGTGGCGCCCGGAGAGTGGCATCGATTCGTGTGTAAAGGGTCGAACGGTCGTATTGGGTTTCTCAGCATTTAATGCCTCATTATTGACCTGGAAAAACCCTGTCCGTTGATTCTAAACGCGCATCTCGAGGCCTTCCTTATCTATAAATATCCCCCTCACCTCCTACTTTCATTCTCACTCTTGCTTTCCTTGCTGTTACGCTGCCCATTTGCCCTCTCGCGCGCCTACTTCTGCCTTCGCCGCGCCGCTGCACGACCGGTGACTAGAAGCATCCATCCATCCTTCTCGCGAGGGAAGAAATCAGAGAGGACTAAAAGAAAAAAGAAAAAGGTACAGCGGCCAGGGCCCCTTTCCCTCTCCTCCTAAACTCCTTCACCCCTTCCCTTCCTTTCTTTAAATGGCCAGGGGGAAATCTTATTCCCCCGCCTGCCCTCCCCTTGAGCTGGTTAGGGATACATTTGGTATCCCTGACAGCGTGGGCATGTCCTATGTGGATGATGCCACGCTGCTCAGAGGTAGTGCCCCGGGCATCACAGTGGTGCACTGGGGGCAACTAAGAGCGGGCCTCAGAGTCCCTCTAAGTAGGTTGACTCGGGAGGTCTTAACCTTTTATAGGAGGGCCCCTGGCCAAATGAGCGGAAACTTCTTCCGTCTCATCAGTGCTTTTGAGCACATGAACAGAAGTTTGGAGGAGGGCCTTCAGCTCGGGCTCTGGGACATCAGGGCCCAGTTTGCCCTAAAGAAGTGCCCGAATAGGCCGGGCTTCTTTTACTTGTCAAAGAGGAAAGGGAAGCCGTCCTTGGTCGAGCTGCCGGACTCGGACAAGGAATGGTTCTTGTTCCCGATCCAGATGGCCGGGCAATGGGAAAGCGCTCCAGGGGACGAGCTTCCCCCTCTTGCCTTCTCATCCTTCAACCCCCAAGGTGAGCTTTACTAATTGTTCCCGCCCTGATTCTTGTCATGCCCTTTTTCTGCGTTTCTCTGATCAGTTGGTTGAACGATACTGCAGATCCGAGCAAGGATAAGTTCCCCGGGGAGTCGGTGGTGATCGCTCATCTCCTTGCAAGCCCCGAACTCTACAACCGGGCGACAGCTCTTCTTCCCCCCACCATACGCCAATCCGACATGGCGCTTCGATCTAAGCGCCCTCCACCGATCCTCGGCTCAGATTCCGAGGACGACATTGCCGAGGTCCCCCCCGCCATACCTACAGGAGCTACCGAGATGAGGCGCGCCGCCCTAGTAGACGAAGAAGAAGAAGAAGAACACCAACCTCTTCTCAAGAGGTTGAGGAGGGGGCCTCGTTCTCCGGCCCCAATACTCCAGCTGCCACCCCCTCTCGCACCCGAGAACCCCAACCATCCAGCCGAGCCATCACAGACGTCCTCGGCTGGATCGGTGCAAAGGGGGAGCTTGCCCCCTCGTTCTCCATGGGTGGTACAACCCACGATCCGGGGGAGGCCGGTGTCTGATAAGGACTCTGCCTTATCCGACCCGGAAATAGCCCGGGCAGTATTTGATGCGTCTGCGCTCCCGCGCGACGTCGAGAAGGTTCGCCGAAGTTTTGCTGCAGACTCGGCGAAATTCTCTCTCGACGCGTTCCGAGCCCTGGCCGTGGTAAGTTACTTAATTCCTTTCTTCTAATCTGCTGCATATATATATTCTTCCTTCATTCCGCTAACGCAGTTTCTTTCTTCCTGATTAGGCTCAACACGCCATGGCCAAGCTTGTGGAATCCCGCGATGCTTCCGTGGACAGCCTTTGGTCCGCGGAAGGTCGCCTTCTTCAGCTACAAGCTGACAGGGATGCGGCTGCGGCCAATTCCCAGAAGCTCCAATCTAGCTTGGATAGCGCACTATCCGAGCTGGAGCAGAATAAAGACAAGCTGGCCCTGGCGGAGGGGAAGATCTCTTCCCTGGAAGAGCTGGTGAGGTCAAAGGAGGCGGAGCAGGAGAGAGCGCTTCAAAATCAGCTTAACTCCCTCCAAGCCCAGCTAGATTCTTCAGAGGAAGCCTGGGAGGCAGCTTACAACAAGCTGAAGGCTAAGCTGCGGAAAGCTGAGGCCGCGGCAAAGAGGCCGGAAGTGATCCCAGAAGCCACACAAACTGCTCCTCCCGAGCCGAGTCTTGAAGCCCCAGCTGCACCAACTGCCCCAGTTGAAGATCAGGCCCCCGATGACGCCGTGGCTACTATCGAAGCAGATGTATAGATTTTACTTTCTCCCCTTTTTGTGACCCATTTTTGTAATCCCGTATGTAATCAACGAAAGTATATATGAATAGATATTTTTCTGAAATTTTTGTGTCCTTTGCTGTTCTGCATTCTTTTTTCTGTTTATCATATTGAGGTCTATTGCTTAAGAAACAAGTGAAATAATTACCTATACCTAGCTCCTTAGGTTCGATCATAGGATTTTTCCATGGATTTGATGCTAGCAAAGAACCGGAGCTCCGATTCCGAACTAGACTCCATAGTTTATCTTGGCTCCCGTATAGGAGCTAAAGCTTTTCCTTCAAACCGACTCCCCAGTTGGGCTCGGCTCCTATGGAGGGGCCGAGGCTTTTCCTTAGACCAACTCCCCAGTTGGGCTTGGTCCCCGTGGTGGGACCAAGGCTTTCCTCCAAACCAACTCCTCAGTTGGGCTCGGCTCCTATGGAGGGGCCGAGGCTTTTCCTTAGACCAACTCCCCAGTTGGGCTTGGTCCCCGTGGTGGGACCAAGGCTTTCCTCCGAACCAACTCCTCAGTTGGGCTCGGCTCCTATGGAGGGGCCGAGGCTTTTCCTTAGACCAACTCCCCAGTTGGGCTTGGTCCCCGTGGTGGGACCAAGGCTTTCCTCCGAACCAACTCCTCAGTTGGGCTCGGCTCCTATGGAGGGGCCGAGGCTTTTCCTTAGACCAACTCCCCAGTTGGGCTTGGTCCCCGTGGTGGGACCAAGGCTTTCCTCCGAACCAACTCCTCAGTTGGGCTCGGCTCCTATGGAGGGGCCGAGGCTTTTCCTTAGACCAACTCCCCAGTTGGGCTTGGTCCCCGTGGTGGGACCAAGGCTTTCCTCCAAACCAACTCCTCAGTTGGGCTCGGCTCCTATGGAGGGGCCGAGGCTTTTCCTTAGACCAACTCCCCAGTTGGGCTTGGTCCCCGTGGTGGGACCAAGGCTTTCCTCCAAACCAACTCCTCAGTTGGGCTCGGCTCCTATGGAGGGGCCGAGGCTTTTCCTTTAGATAGCATGGCTGTTGGGCAAAGATGACTTTATTGATAGTATTTCTTTAAATTGAATACATTCCATGGTGATTGAATTTCATCACCGGTCGGAGTCTCCAAGTAGTAAGCGCCATTTTCCCCGACCTTTCGCACAATATACGGTCCTTCCCAATTGCAGCCGAGCTTCCCACTATTAATTTCCTTGGTATTAGAAAATACCTTTCGTAACACCATATCGCCGAACCTGAGTTCCCTACGATGTACCTTCCGGTCATAAGATCTCTTCAACACCTGCTGGTACCGTGCCAATCTCTCTATGACTCTGTCCCGTGTTTCATCCAACCAATCCAGATTCCGAGCCACCATTTCATCATTGACCTCCGTCTCTGCCACTTGTGACCTCATGGTGGGAACCTGTATCTCGGTTGGAATAACAGCTTCCGTACCGTAGGCTAGCGCGAACGGAGTGAATCCGGTTGCCCTTCTTGCCGTGGTTCGATACGCCCATAGGACGCTGTGTAGCTCGTCTACCCATCTTCCCTTGTGTTCCCCCAGCTTCTTCTTCAGGTTCGCAAGGATTGTCTTGTTCGATGCTTCAGCTTGGCCATTCCCTTGTGGATATCTCGGCGACGACTGCAGAGAACGGATTCCGTATTCCTTGAAGTACGATTGCACGCGGTTGCCCTTGAACTGAGTCCCATTGTCAGAGATCAACGCGTAAGGGATCCCGAATCGCGTTATGATGTGCTCCCATGTGAATTTGATAACTTCTTCCTCTCGAATCCGTGTAAGGGGAACGGCTTCCACCCATTTAGTAAAATAATCTGTAGCTACTAGGATGAACAGCTTACCCCCCTTTCCCCGAGGCAGAGGTCCAACAATGTCCAAGCCCCATATCGAAAATGGCCAGGGTGATTTCATGGGATGGAGTTCGCTGGCTGGCTGCAGATGCATGGGGGCATGTTTTTGGCATTGATCACAGGTCTTTACATACTTCTTACAGTCTTCCTGCATCCTCGGCCAGAAATAGCCCTGACTGATAACCTTATTGGCGAGCGACCGTCCTCCCGAATGATTGCCACAGATTCCCTCGTGGATTTCCGCCATTATGAGCTCGGACTCTTCTTTAGTAAGGCACTTAAGAAGTGGCCCCCCGAAGGACATTCTATACAACTCCTCCCCAACAAGAGTGTACTTGCTGACCTGCCGAAGTAACTTTCTGGCCTCCCCTCTGTCTTCTGGCAGTACCTTTGAACGCAGATACTGAGTAAATTCTTCTATCCATCCCGACGTTCTATCGACCTGTGCGCACTCCCTTTCCACATGTTCGATGCTTGCTTTAGGCAGGTATTCCACAGGTAAAGACCGTCCCTCCGTCTCCCCTAGCATTGAGGCAATGTATGCCAATGAATCTGCATGCCTGTTCTCATCCCTGGGAATCTGGCATATCTCCACTCGGTCGAACTTCTCAATCTCTCGTTTAACTGAGATCAGGTATCTCGCCATGCGTTCATCCTTCGCTTCAAATTTCCCGTTGCATTGGTTGGCTATAAGTTGGGAGTCGGTGCATAGTTTTACCCGGCCGATTTTCAACTCGCTCGCCATTCTTAGCCCGTGGATGACTGCCTCGTACTCAGCTTCATTATTTGATGCCCCATACCCGAGTTTGATGACCTTTTCTAATCTATCATTGCTCGGCGTTACAATTACTATTCCCACCCCCGAGCCTGAGTAGTTTGACGATCCATCGACAAAAATTCTCCATCCTGCCTGCTTGTCCCATAGCTCCACTTCTTCTGCCCCTTCGTCTTCATTTTCCAATTCTACCCAGTTCGGATCCTCAACCGGGAAATCCGCAAGGAAATCTGCCAATACCTGCCCCTTTATTGCTGTCCGGGACTCAAATTGTAAGTCGTACTCCCCGAGGATTACAGCCCACCTCGCCATCCTCCTTGACTTTTCGGCTCTGTTCATCATTTCTTTAAGCGGGGTGTCCGTCACAACTCGGATGCGGTGGGAAAGGAAGTACGGCCTGAGCTTGTGCGCCGAGTAAACGAGCGACAATCCCATCTTCTCCGTCCTGGTGTACTTAACCTCCGATATGCCCAATGTCTTGCTGACATAATAAATAGGATATTCCCGTCCCATTTCAACTTTAAAGAGAACTGAGCTTACCGATGATGGACTGGTCGCCAGATAAATCCCCAGCTCCTCTCCATCTTCCGGAGAGCTAAGGATCGGTGGCTGCCCCAAATACCTTTTTAGGTCGCTAAAGGCTTCCTCGCACTCCGTACTCCATGCAAAATTCTTCTCCTTCTGCAATAACGCGAAGAGCGGGCGGCATCGATCGGACACCCTGGAGATAAACCTGTTTAGCGCAGCTATTCTTTCTGCCAACTTCTGCACCTGCTTTTGGTTAGCGGGGCTCGGCATTTCTACCAACGCCCGGATCTGGTCTGGGTTTGCCTCGATCCCTCTCCTGGTGATAACGTGCCCGAGGAATTTCCCAGAGGAAACGGCGAAGACACTTCTTCGGATTCAACTTCATTTTGAAACTCCTCAGCCGATCAAATGTTTGCTTAAGGTCTGCCAGATGGTCTCCCGCTCTCTTGCTTTTTACCAACAGATCGTCGATATATACCTCCACAATCTTCCCGATCAATCCTTCGAACATTTTTGTCACGAGTCTCTGGTAGGTTGCCCCGGCATTTCTCAGACCGAACGGCATAACTTTAAAACAGAACAGCCCTTGCTCGGTAATGAATGATGTCCGTTCCTGGTCTTCCACTGCTAGGGGGATCTGGTTATACCCCGAATATCCGTCCATAAACGACATTCTCTCATGTCCAGCAGTGGCATCGACCAACCTATCAATCCTTGGCAGCGGGAAGCTATCCTTTGGGCACGCCTTATTCAGGTTCGTGAAGTCAATGCACACTCTCACCCTTCCATCCTTCTTCGGCACTGCTACTATGTTCGCTATCCATTCTGGGTACTCTACTTCCCTGATAAACCCGGCCTTCAAAAGCTTTTCGATTTCCTCATTCACCCCCTGCCTGAGGCGCGGCGACAGCCTCCGGGCTTCTGCCTAATAGGTCGGAAGCTTTCATCAACATTTAATCTATGGCACGCCACCGACGGGTCTATCCCAGGCATGTCCTCCAATGACCATGCGAATACATCCTTGTTTGCCCTCAGAAGTTGGAGTAGTGCTGCCCTCTCCTCCTGCGACATCGTGGTACCAACACTAACTATCTGTCCTCCATCGCCCCCGAGATCCACGGCTTCGACTTCCTCAACTGTTACTTGCTGCTCGCGCAGCGGCTGCTTCTGTAATTGCTACGAAGATTCATTAACAGTTGGAGTTACCTTTCTCTTCTTCGGTGGGACGGCCTCGGGGCCTCGATCTCGCTTCAAAGCCAGGTGAAAACACCTCTGCGCCATCTCCTGATCTCCCCTGATTTCCATTATTCCTTCCTTACCCGGGAAACGAATAACTTGATGATAGGTTGACGGGACTGCTTTCATCTCGTGTATCCATCTCCGGCCCAAGATCGCGTTATAAGCCGAGTCTGCATCTATCACCACAAATCTTGTCATTACCACTTTAGACCCTGCTGAGATCGGGAGTGTGATTTCTCCCACTGAGTTGCTAGCGGCACCGTTGAACCCATAGACGAGGGTCGGCGTTGGCTCCAAACTTCATAAAACCCCCATTCTCTTAGCCGCGCTTAGGAAGAGAATGTCCACCGCGCTCCCCGAATCCACAAGTATTCTTCGGAGCTCGACGTTTCCCACTGGAAGCGCGATTACTAACGCGTCCTGATGGGGCCCTGCCGTCCCCCTTAGGTCACTCTCTGTGAATACGATTGCCCGGGGATCTGCTCCGTGGTTTGTCGTTCCAACTACCCGTACTCCTAACGCCACACTGTTAACCCCGACCATATGTCGGATCTTTTTTACCTTTTCCCGAATCTCACGCCTAGACGGCACTTCGGCCCCTAATAATCCTGTGATGGTATGAATTATCCTGCGCTCTTCCGTCTCTCGACGCCCTCCTTTAGCTGGCCTTCTTTGCTCGGGCTTTCGCTCAGCTCTCTCGGTAGTCTCCCCACTTCTCCTTCCTCCCGCGGAAACATAACCTTTGAGCTTCCCTGCATCGATCATATCCTAGATGATATGGCGCAGCCTGTAGCAGTCCTCAGTAGGGTGATCCTCAGCCTCATGATACTCGCAGAATGGTTTCCCGGGTTTCCCCTTATACCCTCGTGGCGGCTGAACGAAATCGGGCTCCCCCCTTATGTGCCTCAGTATCACGGATAGTTTTTCGTTGAGCGGGGTATACACCCGGCCTCTTTTCCACCATGACTGCTCGTTCGAATCTCTCCGCCTTTTCTTACTTCCTTCCACTCCGGGGTGGGTCGGTACCTTTGGAGCGCCTGTCTGGGTGCTTCTTCTTCTGCCCTTCACAGATTCCTCCACCAGGATGTACTTTTCCACCTTCGCATACAAATCTTTTAAACGAGTAGGATCAGACTTGATCAAGGACTCATGCAACTGTGTTCCCGGGATCACCGCAGCGATGCACACTGCGCATGCTGTGGCCTCGTCCATGCCTTCTACGTCCAGGGCTCTCGTTCGAAAACGGGTTATGAACGACCTAATACTCTCCCCGGGCTCCTGTTGAAGGTTAAATAGAGTGTTAACTCCGACCTTCTTCCTTCGCAGGTGCACGAACTGCCCAACGAACGTTTCTTCCAGCTCGGAAAAGTTCGTAATGGACCCAGCTGGTAAGGCCTGGAACCACATCATGGCCCCGAGCCTCAAGGTTGACGGAAACAGCTTGCAGAGCAACGGATCATCATTTTGGTACAGCACCATTTGACTTCTGTAGTGCAGTATATGGTCCATGGGATCTCGCGTCCCGTCGTAAGTTTCAAACTTTGGCATGTGGAACGACCTGGGTGGTTCTGACTTCATTATCGCCTGCGAGAATGGTGTCCCTTTGAGCTCCCGAATTGCGTTCCGTACCTTTTGCGCGGGATCCTTTCCTCGCGCGAATTCCTCATCCCTCCTTTTGAGCATCTCCTCCACTTCCTTCCTCGTCATGGTTTCTTTAACTTCGGAGCTTCCCTGCTGCGTTTTTACTGCTGCGTTTTTACTGCTGCTGAATCTTCAGTCCAATCTACCTCCGTTCTTGCCGTTCGAACAGGATGGTCGCTACTCTGCTCTGCCCCTGGGCCTTCCTCGGTCTCCGCACGCTCGCCTAACCTTTGCCTGAGCTCTTCGTTTTCCTTTCTTATTTTCACTATCTCATCATTTTGTTTCTCCAACCCCCTGCGCATTTCCTCCCTCATCTCTGTGAGTAAGTTGTACATTGCTAGCATTGGATCCGGCGCATTTGGGGGCGAGTCTGCTGGTAGTAGATTTGATGGTTCTCCACGGTTTTCGCCTCTAGCTCTTCCCATATTGGTCGTTTTTCTCCTTGTAAGTATCCCACAGACGGCGCCAAATTGTAGATGCACGAAATGGCACTACACTTTCCTTCTCTTTAAGCTCGGGGGGACCTGCAAAACAGCCCACTCCGACGATCAAGTTAGCCAAATTGATCAGTGTAATGTGCTTAGAGAAGAAGAATTCGAACCTCTTTTACTCATAATTTTCTTCCTTATATAGGCGTTCAACTTGATCGTTTTCTGTGCTACCCCTTGAGGTGACTTGGGGTAGTTAGCTTACTCCCTGACATGTCAGCTGCAGGAGTTGTTGCAACTGCCCCATCACTTCTGAGAAAGTCAGAGTTGGCCTGACATGACGTGGGTTGTTAGAGCTAGCTGTCTATTGCGGGCTCATCTGTCAGACCCGTCATACCGACCTACGAGCTGATGGCACAGTTCCGAGCTTCGAATACATGCATTCGTCGGGATTAATAAACCGAGCCACGACCTCAAATCATTAATCTTGGCCCCTGATCGAGCCACGTGTCCGTGCTCAAGAATTTCCCCCCACAGGAAATATAAACAAACACCTACCAAGGCCGGAATCCAGGTTATTGGTGAGATAGATGTTGGAAGTGGGACACTGTCGAGTATATGCTAAAGTAAATTAATGTACGGTCTCAGGAGATGTAGAGAAAATTCAACAAACCTTAGGTAGTAAGGCTACAATTTATGGCGACGGCATGGTTTCAACTCCCTTAATGCCTAAAGGCCTCTATACATTCTAATTCCTAACAATTGAGCGTATTAGTGTTAGAGACAAAAGGGTACAAAATGAAATTTTGGCTGTAAATAAGGGTAAAGGAAATATCATTATTGATTCAAGAACTACATTGATTATATTGGATGCGGGTTTGTATACTAAGCTGGAATCGGTAGTGAAGGAGGCTATAAATCATGACTCGACCTGACCCCAAACCCAAGTGGAACATTCAGTTATGCATCCAGATGCACACTCAACCCAATATGTTAGTTTCACATTTTAACTTAGTGAATGATGCTTCAAAAAATGAATTATAAATTAGGGTTGGTGTCTATACTCTATACTACCTTATCAAGTTAAAAACAATAATTTTTCCAAGTAAAAGATAGCAAGAGAAGAGATTGAGATAGGTCTTTGACTTTAGACTTCAGTTATGCTGGCATGGCCATTTTTATAGTTAATTAGGTTAATATCCCACTTCATTTGGACAACACCAACAATACAGACTCGTGTATAGTAAACCAGCAACAAGTGTCAACAAATGAGTTCTTTCTAGATGCAACCTATACATCCCCATCTCTAAAGTTAAGCAACACAGGGAAATATAACATGGTGGTGTAGGATATGAAAAGTCTTAAGAGTCCCAGTATATTGAATCAATACCAAGAGCACACTACACTTATATTTATATCGGTGCACCAATTATTGTGAAAATAGATTCTTCTTCCAGAAGAATGAAAAAAGATGGTGAAGTTCCCTTGTGATATTTAAATAGTTTTTGACCAAGTGCCTTGGTTTCTTTGACAACAAAAACCAAATGATAGATCCCATGATAGATTGTTAATGATTATGACACAATATTAAAGGAGGAATTTGTAGATGAATGATCAACTCTATCTATATATGTATGTGTCATTGCGTGTATCTGTTTTGTTATTGGTTTGCACTATATCTCATAATAAATTTAAAACATTCTGTATCACAATTCATAAATAACAATAGATAAAACTACAAATCTAAATCCAATTTTGATGAAAAACATACTTCTTCAACTTAATCATATTGAAATAACATTCATTCGTTATTTTTTTGTACTTCATAAGAAAAAAAAAAACATTCTTTCTCCATAAATTAACTAAAACCAAAGAAAAAACATATTCCACTACACCAAAACTCGAAAATTTTAATAAAAATTGGAAAACAAAGAAAATTGATTGACAAACAGAGGAATCTCTACCATTTTACTGAGAATTAAGCATTTCGTAACAAATTTACATAAGAAGTTCAATATTTTTTTAACCAAAAAAAAATGAATCTCTACCATTATTGAAGGCTTGTGGGCCCAGACTGATATATAACAAGTCCCTTGAGGCATTGTGCAAAGGGGCATTTGCATCTTTCACATTATGTTCGCACCCACAGCATAAGCTCTATGCCGTTCCTTCGCACAAAAAACATTCTTCAAAAAAGAAAAAAGGTCTGATCCTCGATTGTGTTGCAGTCGACTCTGCCAAAGTATAGGTGCTTCTAGAGTGGTCGGAACCCACAACTCTCACAGATGTCTAGAGTTTGGGCTAGCAAACTTTTACTGGAAATTCCTGGGTACTCAGAGATTGCTTCTCCATTGCATCAGCTGACACGTCTCAATGTTCCCTTCGGATGGACCTGCACTAAAATGCCCCAAAGCAGAAGATAGGTCCACTGACAAACAAGGGCAAGGCCTAATGAAGCAAGAACCATAGAAATAGGACCAATAGAAGCCTAGAGAACAGGCCCAAATTCAAGCCCAACTATAGCAAGTCAAATCCACTGGCAGAAATTGGCGCACTATAATCCATAAAAAGTTAGGCCGAATCTGCAAGAAGAACAACACTCATTGCCACACTTACAGCATGTGAGTAATATCTTGAGAAAATCCATTTTCAAAAGGTATAAAAGGAAAAAAATCCTCTCTAGGTGTTATTCTTCACTCTTACAAAAACGAAAATTTATACAAACTCATTGTGATCAGTGCTCTTGCCAAAAACCTCATTTTCTGTAATCAACAAACCAGGCTTTCTTTTCCAAACGAACTTGCATCCAAGGGGGTAAATGAGTAAATGTAAGATAAAGAAGAGGGAGAGAGAGAGAGAGAGCTGGGGTTTCATATTATGTGTGTGGGGGAAGTTAACAATTTGCCAAACTATTAAAAAAACTTTACATATCGTTTTTACTAAAATTAATGACTATTACTCTTTTAAAAGACAGCGCCTTTAGCTAAAACCGATGTCTAAAGTCTGGTGAACTTTAGACATTGGATTTAGCAAAAACTGATGGCTATGAATGGAAAATGATTTTTTACCATATATGATATCGTAAATGAACTCTAATTATTTAAATATATAAGACATTGATTTTTATTAAATGACGTGTAATATCTTAACTAAAGACATCGATTTTAGCAACAACCATGTCTAAAGTTCACGCAAAATTTTTGCAAAGCATTCGCTTGCAAAATTAACATAGTACATCGTTTATTATATAAACCGATGCATAATATTAATTGACTAGAGTTTGCCCATGCCTACGGCACAGGCATCCTCTTTGAGATTAATGGGTGTAAAAGAAAGAAAATAGTAAAGTTGGAAGGATATTATTGGAAAAAAAGGAGAAGAGCTATCAATGACAACAAAGTTGAAAGGGTATTCGTGAAAAAGCGCAGTAGAAGACAAAAATAAACCTAGAGGCACTACGTCAAAAAGTCCAAAAATACGACATCACGATTATGTCCATCAAGCCGTCAAATATTTTAAAGTTTAATTCGTGTGCTTGAGACCGTGGAATTGGGTTTGGTTTTTTCTATTTTTAATTTTCTTTTAATAAAAAGAATAAAAATAAAACAAACTTATTATCGCGAGAGAGAGCCGAGAAGAGGGAAAGTTCTACTCTCTCTCCCTCTCTCGATCGATCAGTGATTAAACCCTAACCTACTCAACGTAGGTTTCTCTCTCGATCTCACATCTCTTTCAGTTTAGATTGATCTCTGGATCTCTCTTTCAATCTCTCGCTCGATCTCTCGTTTTATCTCTCGAACCTCACCCTGAATCCTCTCTTGATCACTCTCATAGTTTCCTTCTCTCTCTCTCTCTCTCACACACACACACACACACATCACCCCAAATCCTTTAATCTATATCAGATTCTAGTTTGAACAAACGGATTAAGGTTATAGAGCTGCAAAAATGGGTAAGAACAACTGGATCTCGACCTGATCTCTTCTTTTCTTGGAACTTTGTTCATGAATTATGTTTGTTAGTCATCCATTTACTTGGATTCGGGTTTGATTTTTTTGTAAATCTGAGCAGGGAGGATCAAGGTTCGCGATCTGTTGAACCAATTGAAGGATTTTTGACTCTAGCACTCGGATTTCTCTATTAATGCTGGGTTCAAACAAGTTTGGAGCATCACATTGAATTGTGGGGGCATCTCATAAGCAATCTAGGCTAAAAGGTCAATTTGTGATTTATAATTATTGGTGTTGTTGATTCTCTTCATAGACTAGTGATCGCTCAAATTTTAATGATAATTTCGCAAAAGCAAAAAAGAATAACAATTTCGAGAGAAGTTTACAAGAAGAAGTACTTGCCACTTGATCTTCAAGAGATGCCTTACTAAACATTAGGTAATCGTCTTATTTTAGGTAGAATTTCTAATTGGGATCTTATCACTTTTGTTATAAAATTATTTTAATTGTTTCAGATTTTTATTTTTAAAGATCCTGATTTTTTTACTTCAAGATGCTTAGTTACATTAATCTAGGACTAATCACATCAGTCTATGGATCTCATTCAAGTCAATCCGCTTAATTTATATTTTTGACTTAGGTTCTCATTGACTAATCACATTTAGCAATTATAGGATTCTCTGTTCTTTAATGTCAAATTCTTATATGTTTAGGTGTTAAAGCAAGTAATTATGTGTTTTCCACGTGCACTGATGAATAGATTACATGGTTTTACAGAATCAAAATATTTTGTGCTGTAGGATAGAGGTGTGAACAGTTTGCATTGTAGAAAACCACCAATAGTATATAGAGATTTGAAATCTTCTAATCTACTTGTTGATAGAAATTGGACTGTCAAGGTACAATAATGTGAGGTTTATTTTTTGTTTAAATTGTGTAATTGGAGTATGAGTTGTAGTTTAGATAAGTCATCTACTTCTTCTTTGCTAGGTTGGAGACTTTGGCTTATCAACATAGAAGAATGAAACCTTCTTGACGGCAAAATCTGGAGGAGGAACAGTAAGGATCTATTTTTTCCTGACTAGAACAAAATATTGACCCTATTTAATTGACCAAAACATTGAATGTTTTGATCTGTTTCGGTTGAAATGGTCTTGATTGCTTGATTACAACTGTTTTATTTGTTACCATGTTGGCATGTTTATGTAAATGATCTAATTCTTTTATCCATATGTGCTCATGGAAGATTTATGATTTTTAATGCAGCCACAATGGATGGCACCAGAAGTTCTCCAAAACGAACCTTCAAATGAAAAGTGATTACCTAAACTGAATTTTCTATAAATAGCTAAATGGGTTTCTTTTATGCAAAATATATGATGGTCCACCCCAACTACATTGGTCTCTATTAAAGTCTAAACAACCCTACTGTACGAGTAATGCACAAATTCCTATTCAAATAGGTCTGATTTGTTCAGTTTTGGTGTAATACTATGGGAACTAGTGACTGAATCTATTCCACGTATCACATTCTTTTGGGCCATAAAAATAATATGGTGGATGGTCTATATTAATACAAAGATTGGTAGTTATGAAACACATATTGGATAGTTAAAACACCTGGCTTAAATTTCGTCCTTGAAGATTACATTTCTGATTCACCAAATTCTGTTCATGGCTCCTCTTCTTTCCTCTTGTCCTAACAAATTAGTTTATTTTTTATTTTTCGGCTTTATAGTTTTTTGTTCCTTTTTGGCTAGGGATACTTTAAAAATGCAAGGCTATGTTATTTGCTGTAAATCTTCCTAAAGATAATCTTAGATGTACTGTAAAGGCTATGTATTATTCTATAAAGTTATTCAGTATACATATCCACACAAAAAAAAGGTTATCTTTGTGTGGCAGAATTTTTAGTGTCATGACAAGAAGGGGTTGCATTTTTCCTGTGAAGTACATTACTTTTTCTCCCATGGAATTTCCAGTAGAAGATTAGCGATGGTAACAGACTGAGAGTAGTTCCCCTACTGTGAAATTCGGGCACTATATCTCTGCTTGGTGGCAACACTTGGGCAATCCTACAAAAATAAATGCTCCAATCCAATTGAAAAGTCCAGGAATGGAAAATGCATAATATAGAATAATTTACCAAAACAGTAGTGTTTTCAAAATTATTTACCATAACGGTACACTAGCGCAAATAATTCCGAAAACGGTAAATTTACCTTTTTCAGAATTAATTTATTTACCAAAACGGTAAAAACAATAAAATGTATTTTTTTTTATACCGAAAATACCGTTTTTTTTGTTTTACATATGTATTTACAATTTTAACCTTAAAAAAATGAAAATCCAACTAAAAAGATTCACTCTCTTTTGGTAATCTAACAATCTAGGGCTGTCAACGGATAGCTGTCCGATCGGATAGTGTTATATCCGAATTCGAATCCGAAAATAAATAATACTATCCGAATTGGAATTCGAATCCGATCGGATATCCCTAACAAACATTCGAATTCGAATCCGAAAAAGATATCGGATATCCGATAATATCCGATTCGATAAAAAAATCCGACGAAACCCACAGATTTGTTCGAAAAATCACTCCGACCAGTTCAGATCAGAGAGAGAGAGAGAGAGAGAGAGATAGAGTATGTACCTGCATGCTAGCCGGCCGGGGAAGACTTGTCGGAGTTTGCATAGTTGAAACGACGAAACCCACAGATTTGTCCGAAAAATCACTCCGACCGGTTCAGATCGGAGAGAGAGAGAGAGAGAGAGAGAGAGAGAGAGAGAGAGAGAGAGAGAATACGTACCTGATGCTCGTCGGCCGGAGAAGATAGTGGTCGAAGTTCTATCGAAACCCGCCGTGTTGTCTGGTTCTTTACGGCTTTAGCCATTAAGGTGGGTTAGATAGAGAAGACGAAGTTTTAAAAATAAATTTTCGTTGTATGAAACGAATACATAACACATATATATACATATAGAAACGTTTTGTTGTAAAACATAAATACATGACATGTAGTGTTATCGGAGCGGATATTATCGAATCGGATATCGCAATATCCGAATTCGTATCCGAAACTCATTCGAATGTTAGAATGACATCCGAATCCGAATCCGATATTCGAAATTTTCGGATAATATCCGAATTTTCGAATTCGAATTCGGATTTCGGCTATCCATTGACACCCTTACAACAATCATATGTATTTACAATTTTTTTTTACCGAAATCAATTTTATTTTCATAATTTCAGTCAAAAAATAAAAAGGGTATTTTCGGTAAAAAAAAAATACATTTTACTGTTTTTATCGTTTTGGTAAAAAAAGTTAATTCCGAAAATGGTAAATTTACCGTTTTCGGAATTATTTGCTATAGTGTACTGTTTTGGTAAATATTCGAAATGTTGTGCTTATTTTGGTAAATCTGCCTATCATATATACAAGTATAGAGATCAATTTAATTTTGTAAAGTGGGCCAATGAGCTTCCAAATGAATTGCTGAAATTCTTAAGAAGGAACTTTTGTCATTATGACCAAGGTTTAAAATACCGTATCAATTGAACGTTTCGGTTAATGAAAAAATCGAGACGGTATCAGCCGATACATTTGATAAAACCGATACATTCTGATACGTATCCGATAAATTCCCAAAACATTCAACGTTTCTGGGTCAAGGTTTTGTTTCGGTCTTGGCCAATACCAATATGTATCAACTGATGCATTCCAATATTTTAAACCATGATTATGAGTTTATGACCACTAATCCTAAATTACGGAAGGAAGGAGAGATTCCTCTATTTCAACATTAACTTCTTTGGGGCTATCCTTGCATTTCAAATTCTTGCCAAAAAAATTCATTTTACATGGTTATTTTAATTCACTTGGCTGGGTGTTCAATAAATCTTTAACGACCAGGTTTGAGGCCGGAACACCTGCAATTGGGGAGGCCATAGGGCTAGGAGCAGCAATTGATTATTTGTCAGGGATTGGCATGCAAAAGATCCATAATTATGAGGTGAGGATTATTCTTCCATTTTTTTCTGCTACCTGCACTCATTTTATATCAACTTTTGAAGTATGGGATCGTTACACAGTCAAACCTTCCATTCTGCATGTTTGATGTGTGGGAATAGGAAATCTAAGGCCTCGCCTTGAGGCTCCATTGCTTTGAATAGAAGTGCTTCTACGGAGTCACTTCTGTAAGAATCGTGCTTGCATGTACAGTTTTTTGGTGGGGGGAGGGGGGTAAACTGTTTCTGCATATCAAAATTGTGTTTAAATGACCATATTGCCCCTTCAACAAGTGGAGCATACCATACACTATACCATTTTTTTTTTTTTTTGAGTTGGGATACACATGATCCCAGCCCTTTAAACACAAAATCGTACGGTTGAGATTTATGATTATCTTGGTAACACAAATCTTAGAGATACTTATCCCAAAGATAAATCTCAACCGTGGATTTTGCATTTAAAGGGTTGGGATCATGTGCTTTTTTCACGAGTCATTCTTAGGAGTCAAGGGATCCTGGCCCTTTTTTTGTCTAAAAAAGGTTATAATGTTTCCTCTGTGCCTCGAGTGTCAGTTGTTCTCAGGTTTGAACTTTTGATTATTATTATTATTTTTTAATTACACAATGGATTTATTTTTCTTCTTCTTATATTTATATCCCTTTATTTTTTTTAGTTTCATATATTTCATGGATAATGATTGTTGTCTGTCAGTGTTAACAAGCTCACTATTTGAATAAAATCCATATGGGAAACAGGTTGATCCTGAAACAACAAAATACTTCATAGAAATTACAAATATTTTCGAAGGTAGTGGGATTGACTTAGAGGAACGTTCCATCATATGTGGTAATGCTTTGGAGGAAACTAGGGGGAAAGAGTTGGAACTTGCAACTGACTATATCATAAGTCACACTTTATAAACCCTCCTTGAAGGCTGTGATGTTGATCAGCTTTGCGGTTTCCTCCAAAGCTGTGTTGAAGAGTTTCCTCTTATTACAATGGATAGATCGGGATCTCACATGGCTGAGACAGCTATCAAGTCCTCAACAATGCATCTTCAGGATAAAGAGGCGTACTCTGTTATTGACGAAGCATTAGCTAAGATATGCCAGGTATCATATATGTAATAATTTATTTTATTTGGGAAACTTAAGGTACCTATTGAACAAACTGTGAGGATGGTCCACCTAATGCCCTACAAGGCATTTACTTCATTTGTTTTCCCTTTCAGGTAATTGTAGTAAATCCTGTTAATGTAATGTGTAGCCACTATGGATCTCATGTTCTTCGAAGTCTTCTTTGTATGTGTAAAGGAATACCATTTGATATGGCCCTGTTCCTTCACAAACTGCCTGCCATGCTGCTCTTAGTTCATTTAATGTAGAAAATATCCACCCAACAGGCATTGCAACTTTTCTCGATTAGCAAGTATGACAATAGAACCTAGTCACTATGTTTAAGTTGCTATTATCTTTCTCTCTTTCTTTCGATTATGAAAATAGAAATATCTGCAACTTGAGAAGGGATGACAATTGGAGAGTTATACAATTGGAAGCTATTATGATTATGGTGCGTCTTTCAGCCAGTATCAAGGAAAGCTAATAGCAGTTTTGTGTTCTCCCAAAGAAGTCAGGCTCTTTGTTGGACAGCTATCTCATGTGAGGGTGTTTTTGTAATAACAATGGGATGCAAAGGGTGCTGTTTATTACCTAAACCCCCTTACACTGGGAAGATGTCAAAAACAATGAGGGCCTTTCCTTCTTACTTTCTTTATTATGTGGATATGTGAGAGGAGGGATGAGGAGGAATTTGTTTTCAAAAACATTTGTTTATAAAATGTAATTACATTTTATTTTTCTTGATGATGTAGATGTGAGCATGCCATGTAGACACTTTAAACATGCCATGAAGCTTATAACGTCATCTCATGGAAACAAGATAGTCGTTGAGTGAATCTGAGATTCAATTGTCAAGCATTGGTTTGACAATTTAGACCGATATTCATGTCTATTGTAGCGTTACATTATTACCCATGACGAATTCCCAAATTTTATGTCTTAATGTTGGTAATTGACAATCCTTCAAACTCACAGTTGTTGAGACAACCTTGAGGAACACATGAGATCATAATTCATAACAAAAGAATGTTAAAATCCTTGAGGGATGGCATGACTATGAATTGTGAAACATAGTGGGGGATGACTCCCTATTTTCACGATATAAACCAACATAGTGCCATCTCTCTCATCAGCAAATTCTCGTTCGTAAAGAAGGCATCCACATGCATGCATTACCACAATGAAGTTTAATGGATATTACTCATCTATAAATATACCTGATGGTTTGTGTTATTTTGTTTTAGTATGGAGTGGCCATTCGATCGGGACACCACTGCGCTCAGCCTCTGCACCGGTACTTAGGAGTCAGTTCAAGTGCACGGGCTAGCCTCCATTTCTACAACACCAAAGAAGACGTTGATACCTTCATCTCGGCATTATTAAAAGAAACGATCAACTTCTTCACTTCCTTCCAGTAAAGGTACTCCCTCCCTTCCTTACTCCTTGCTTGTAAGATTGCATTGTTTGTTCAATTTATCTCTTCATCTATTTATAATCTAAGTTAAAGCAAGGTAATACCCTTGCATCTCTTTCTTTTAATGTGGTGGCAAGCACCGCTTTTGTAGTTCTCTTAAAAGTCAGAATATTTTGAAACTCAATACATCCCATAGCTAGACATACTCTTTGAAGCCTTCAAAATTCAAAACATGTTTGTTTACTAGGAAAGATGTCAAGATTAGGTGTGTTTGATGTATGGCCAGAGATGTTAGTTGCATATCAAGAGCTATTATTTAAAAAATAAATAAAAAATGGAGATAGTTGTATTACCCTAGACATAAACAAAGAACCGCTGTGATGGGATAATATTATTCCAAGTGATTCTCAAGAAAATTGTATCCCTAAAATAATTAGTACTGCTCCCTAGAAAAAAAAAGTATTATTGACTGTCTCCACCTTAAACTCTCTTGGCTATAGTGGTGGATCTTTAGAGCTTCTCCGATCTAGGGCACGGATGTGGTTCCTTTGTTTGCGATGATAGTCTCTCTTAATTTATAAAGGAACATCTTTCAACTCTTATTTTTCATATTATTAAAATCTCACTAAATTGTAGCTTGAAATGTGTTCATGGGTCAATGGCTGTCACAAAATATATGTGGCTGACATTGCTCTGTTTAGCTCTACTAATTTTTATGTATTATCATCATAGTTGAAGTGAAGTTATTCAAATTTTTATTTTATGATTCTTGTAGCATTCCTCTTTATCCACTATTTATGGAGGGAAACTTGCCACCAACTTCTTACGATGTGGTCAAGGATTAAGAGTATTGTGGAGAAATTAGAGTTGGCCTCACATTCACTCCTGAGGTATTTGTCTTGATGTCCTTTAATCTGTTTATATGCATTTTCATAATTGCTATATAGTAAACAACCTTCTTCATTAGTCACAAAACCTAGATGGGAAGAGAAATAAGTGAAAAAAAAAAGAAAAGCACAACTTAAGTTCAAAGCCCCATCTATCCCTATGTGATTCAAGCACTATAGGATGGGCATAATACGTGACTCAAGCACTATGGTTTTGTGCACATTCCACATCAGTTGAGTGTGTTTGAGTTTAGTATTATTCTTTTTAATTAACTACACAACATGCTTTGTTTGTATTCCATCTTCTGTATGATCATTGATTTCTTCTTCTGTCTATTGTTTTGTAACTCCGGCATTGAAATCGGAAAAACGCCACACTTCTGTTGATGAACCTTTGATATTGATGGCATGGAATGATATCTTAGTAATCATTTTTTGTGTTCATGAGGCATGGGAGAATGTGGGACTCTCTTTGGCTATTTGATGGTATTAGTGGTTTATATATGGTGATTGATTCCACGTGGCATGATATATATGTTTTGTGTTCATCACGACCATTTGCTTCTGATTATGTGACTAAATTTTATTTGTTAGTGCCCAATTACTTCTATTAGAGCTTGTTTGGTAATAGAATTTCAATATATAATATGAATTTTGAGTTGTTTAGCTTAATTTGGAGCTTGTTTTATGATTTTTTTTTTTTTTTTTTTTTAATTTTATAATTTTTTTATTTTATTATTTCGTGTATTGTGATTGGTGAATTAGAGGACAGTGCTATTGTTTGTTAAACCTCCAAATTCCACGCCCATGCTCTGGAATATATATATATTTTTTAAGCACATTTTCCAATAATTTGATAGTCCAGAGCTGTAAAAAAAAAATTCTACAAGAAAATATTTGACAGGAGGGTCCGTCAAATTTTTCACATAGTGAGTGGTTTTCTTGGAAAGGGAAGTAGAAGAAAGAAAATAGAGTTGAGGAGCATTCTTGGAAATATGAGAAAAAGGAAAAGAATGGGATCCACAATTGTGTTTTATTATACAGAATGGGATCCACAACATTGGACAACAATTCCCATTGTTTCTTTCTTTAACTTTGTTTTCAATGATCAAAACCGATTCCCTTGTTCAAAATAAATTCAACTAGATGTTACCTTAAATAAATTCAATGAAAAAAATTGATTCCCAACTAGATGTTACCTTAAATAAATTCAAAAGATTTTAAATTTATATACACTTAAATGTTTCGCTTTCAATTTTTTAACTTTCTTCGCATATGAAATCTTTCTCTTTTAGTAACTTTTGATTATGTTTCTAATATATAAATGCAACCAAACAAAAACATTAATAACTAGATTTTCTTGGACTACGATAAGTTTTTCTACTTAATTTTTATAAAGAGTAACTATATTTGATCGAAGCATCTATCTTAAACTCTGAACTATCAAAACTGTATTTCCCGTTTTAAAACATTTATATTTATTTTTAAATTTAAGTAGACAATCTAATTTAATATCATATTTTTATCATTTAATATGTGATAAGATTGTTTTATTTTAAAATATTAACTAAGATGATTTTGGATATAAATTAATAAAAAAAGAAGATAATTTTATAATTTCAGAAAGCTAAAAATTAACTGGCATGGTTACGGGAAGTCATGGTTGTATTCCTTTAGATGAAAATGACCTTGATATAATAGTGAGGTTAAATATACTAAAACATGAGGACATTTACTGTCTTCCAAATTTTGGTGTAAACAAACACCTATTTCGGCCTTCACTCATTATAATAGTGAAGATGATCACAATAACCATTTCACCTAGTATAGGTAATAATGAAAGTTTCATACAAGTATTATAGATGAAAAATTATGATGGTAAAAGTGATCGATGTAAGGAGAGGCATGTGCATATCTTATACAAATTAAGTTGATTGTTTGTGAGTTATTCCAATGAAGTTGAAAATTTTCGGTTGGAAATTGTGCAAGGTGTGTGACCAATGGAGTCTATCAAGGAAAAAATGGAACCTTAGCTTTGCATCCAGACGCTCTTTCTGTAAAATCA
Source organism: Akebia trifoliata (assembly GCF_017979445.1). Classification (NCBI taxonomy): domain Eukaryota; kingdom Viridiplantae; phylum Streptophyta; class Magnoliopsida; order Ranunculales; family Lardizabalaceae; genus Akebia; species Akebia trifoliata. The sequence goes on from NW_028236876.1 coordinate 26,152, forward strand.
CAGAAGAAAATATCGTCCATTTGTTCTTTAATTGATTGCAGCTTTGCAAAAGCAGTTTGAAAGGGATCTAAGTTCATCTTTTAGAGGTCATTGACAATACCTTCTTATAGGCTCAACTGTTGCAAAATGGGAAGCTCTGGGCCATCTTCCTAGTTTATAAATTTACTTCATCGAGTAATCCTTAGCTGTTGCTTAATTGGAACTTGTGGCTGAGCTGTATTTGAAGGTACAGAAGGATCACTACAAATTAGGAACGGTTTGTTACGGTTGAAAACCGTCTATTATTGAGGCGTCGTTAATGATTATAAATGGCTGGAAGCCGTTCCAGATCTCAAGATTTGGTACGGCTAAAACCCGTTCCAAATCTCATATTTTTGGAACATTTCTCTCCCAAAAGATATTCCACTTTGTTTGACAAGGATATTCTCTTAAGTGGTTCTATGGTTTCAAAATTTAGTCGACAGCCCAGGATTTTTTATGTAGTTTGTATTATACCTACAATCGGTGTGGCCCAATGAATCCCTCGGTTTTGCATTATTTTATAAAGTTGGAAACCATCAAAATAAATGGTGATTTTTAGACACCGATTTGAAGTTTAAAGATCAAACATAAACATATATCTAAAGTCCCACACTTTTATGCGCAATCACTCCACCTGCGAAAAATGCACTTCAGATTTAAAAATTGATGTTTATTTAAAAGAAAGTGATATCTAAAGTTTCTTTAGTTGTACTAGCTAGCACTCATCTAAAAAGAAGAATGACATTCAATTAATCAATAACGTTAATAGATGAAATTGGCCCTCAAGTAACCTTATTCCACACAAGAACTAAAGTATTGGGTGATTGAGATATCGATTCTATCCTCAATAACAGTCGATAGCCATTCCATTAAGTAAAAATAGAGAAGGTGTGTCTAGATAAAGGATTGGACATACAAAGTAGATTACTTGATCCGTTTACCTGATTGAATTTTTTGGTACTCTCCATTTATTCATCGATAGGAAATGGCGAAATGTATGCTCTAATCTTACTTATTATTTTGATTAATAATTGTGTAATCGTTTTCTTTGGATTGGATTCAACAATCCTAGAGACATTGAGTTTGGGATTATTATTTATTTTTCTTCATTCGTATCATCATGGATTCAATGTTGTAATGTCCATTTTAGTCTTAACAGTTTGGAATAGGCCGAAGAGAGGTTGTTTGAAGATCAACATGGATGGAGCAAGTTAGAACAATCCAGGAAGGTCAGCAGGTGGTGATTCTATAAGTAATGATATTGGAAATCAGGTGCAAAGCCCTAACAGTTGGATTAAAATTGATCAATATTGTTGAAGAGAAAGATATCAAGATCGAATCGGTTTCTTTGTTATATTGATCAATTGTCTCCATGGAGAAAATCTACCTTATAATCTTGGACCCTACTTGAAGAAGAATTTTCAAGTGCTAAATTGAATTAATTGGGGTGGTTGTAATTTGCTTTTTTAACAAAAAAAAAAGTATAATAATAACCACTTAGGCCTTAAATAAACAGAAATATACCATTTTAAATCTACTTTTACATATCTTATGATTCTTTTATTCTAACTGTTACTACAAGGCAGCTGGACTAGAGTAGTATATGTTCTCCAAGGGTCATGTTCAATGGCTAACTTTTTGGCAAAACATTTTTCAAAACATGAGTTAGAAGTTTTGGAATGGCTGAATTTTGGTGAGGATGATCTCTACAGTGAGGAGATCATCCTCACCAAAAATCAGCCCATTCCAAAACTTCTAACCCATGTTTACAAGTTGAAAAATTGTGGACCGTCCATTTTTTGTAAACTATTTTTGATGGGGTTAGAAGTTTTGTAATGGGCTGATTTTTGGTGATGATGATCTCCTCACCGTAGAGATCATCCTCACCAAAAATCAGCCCATTCCAAAACTTCTAACTCATTTTTTGAAAAATGTTTTGCCAAAAAGTTTGCCAAAAAGTAAGCCATTGAACGGGACCCGTTCTCCAAATGTTGTAAGAAATATATATATATATATATATGTCAAAACAATGTAATAAAAACAAATTTTCAAAATATGGGTTAGAGGTTTTGGATTGAGCTGATTTTTTATGAGGATGATCTCTATGATGAGAAGGACATCCTAAAAAAAATCAGTCCACTCTAAAACTTCTAACCCCATCAAAAGTGATTTAGAATGTGGACCATCGATTTTTAACCAGTAATTTGTAAATCACTTTTGATGGACTTATAAGTTTCAGATTTAGCAGATTTTTTGTGAGATTGATCTTCTCATCATAAAGACCATCCTCACAAAATATCAGCTCAATCAAGAACCTCTAACCCATATTTTAAAAAGGCATTGTTTTTACATATGTCCCATGTATATATGAGATGGAGTTATATGAACCGAAGGACCATCTATCCTTATGGACCACATGCCAACGAGGCGCCCAGTACCACCATCAGATGCCTCATGTATGTAAAGCATGGAATTTTATGAACTTCCAAAATAAACAAAATTAAAAAAAGTGATTTTTCACTGTTGGATTTAAATTTTAAATTTTGGAGTTCAGTGGTCGTCTAGTTTCAAACTCAAGATCTAGTCCAAAAAAAATATTATTATTTTCAAATTTTTTTGTTCAAGCCCAATCTAAACCACAATCAAGAAGGATGAGATGTCCTTTGGGCAAATGTAGCAGTCCACATGGCTCACATGTTGACCTTGGTCAATGCAACCGTTTTCCTATATATATATATATATATATATATATATATGTGAGGAATGTTAACGTTGAATACTTCATGGGGACGTTAGCACTGTCTAACACTATTTTTTTCAATAATACGCCTCCTCGTTTTGTCTTTTAATGAAATAGAAAAGGGTATGTTAGTCTTTTACACAATAAATGTTTGTTTACGTAATAAATACTATCAGCATTTAAGTATTTTGGGTTAAAAGTCTTTTTTTTATTAAAGGCTTAGTCAAACAATGCCAACATAATAAATTTATTAATGGCATAATAAATGTATTTATTGTGTAAAAAAATAACATACCCTTGTCTTTTTCTCTAAAAGCAAAATGAAGCGGGGTATTATTGAAAAAAAGAAAGGTGTTCAACAATGTTAAATTCCCCATGAGGTCTTGGACTTTAGCATTCCCCTACATATATATGAGATGGGGTTATATGGACCGAAGGCTATCTATCACTGTGGACCCACTACAAAATATAACCTTTAACAATAAAACTTTAGAGACGAATATTAGAATCGTAGTTAAAAGCCCACAATAGGGACATAAATACTATCCACCGTTAAAAGTTAACGAATTTGACAATTGTTAGCGACGGTCTAAATTTTCCGTGGCTAAAGGTTATTTTATGGCAATGGTTTATTTATTTTTGATTCTATAAATATCATTATTAGTAAGTACAGCTTATTTTTGTAGTCACAATTTTTTTAATTTTCAACTCAATTAATCTTTTAGCGATGGTATTGTCAACTATCTCTATAATTTTCTCTTTTTAAATTTTAAAGGAAAAAACTTTTAGCAACGGTAATGTCTATACGTCGCTATAAATATACATATTAGTGATGGTTTTGTTAATTGTCACTATACTTTTTTCTTTTAATATTTGTAGAAAATCTATTAGCTTTAATTATTTTTATTTGTGACTATAAATATAATTAGTAGCCACGATTTTAAAAACCATCACTATTAGCCTCATAAATAATTTTATTTATTTTTAATATTAAAATTTATTTATTAAATATTTTTAGTTTAAATAATATTTTTTTTAATTAACTCGTTTGAGTTAACTTGAAAATTATCGACCTAACTCGACTTAATTTGGCTCACCTCAAGATGGTTGCGATGCTTGGTATAATGTATTTGTAGAAAATTCATTTTTATTCTTAGAATATGAAGAAAAGACAGTCATCACTTTGAAAAAAATTAGAGAGATTCTACTGCCATACTAAATTTTGCTATGGCCACCCCACTTCATGTGTAAATCCACTAAGAATTAACAGACATCTTGGGGTCGCATTAGAAATCATTGGTGTGGAATAGTAGCTCTAAAAATTTTCTATGTTTCAATGCATCTGTGTTGAAGCTCTTATCCCTCCCACGAAGATGTCGAAGCAAACCAAAGAGAGAGATACACAAAGCAGCTCTCGAACACTCCACAACTCTCACCTCCAACTCCATTTAAACCTAGTTTCTCTCTCTCATCGAGAGCACACATCAGTGAAGAACCAAATTGACGAAAACCTTGGATCCATTTTCTACTGGTAGGCTTTCTTCAATTCTTTCTCCATTAGATTAACTTTTGAGGATTAATATTTTCTTTGTAGTTTTATTGAAGGTTTTTAATCTGAATGTAGTTAATGCAAACTTGTTCGTTTCTTCGAATTGTGCTTTCTTAGCCATCTTGGCTTTTGTTGGTGAGGAAATCGATCTAAATGTATGTTGTTTAAACCTTAATCAATCTGGATTGATCTGTTACACTTCTTCTTGTGTCTCACTTTGATTTCTTAACTTTTGATCTATAATTGTCTTCCATGGATTTAAAATTCATTGTTCTGAACTTTTGAAAGGGGATTTTCCGTATTGGCGTCTGCATCTTGTATCAGATGACGGTTTTTTAATAAGTTCGATTTGGTCCTTGTTCTTAGATGGATGAACTAGAGAGGATTTGAATAACCATGTATATATGCATGGTTTAAGCCAATAATTTTTTTTTAAATGCTACAAGTTTTTGTTTTTCTCAGTCTCTATTTTTCAACTCAACATGTAATTTGAGTGTTTCATAGAAAATCAACGCTTCTACACTATTTTTGAGAGATTGTGTTTACAAGTGTTTGAGTTATTTTGTTGTAGGTTTCTTGTAATAAAAAAAAAGACTCTTGAAGCTGAATTTCTGAAAAAGATTGTGAGATTGTTCTTCTTGGTGGCTCTTTTACAGTAAATGAGAATGTAAATCTCGTTGTTGAGGCCAATGTATGCTACTTGAAATCATTTGGATTTTTATACTTGATAAGGGTCTAGAAAGTGGTTTCTAGAGCCCTAATTATATAGACTTTACGGGTAAATTATATAGTAAATCTCATAATTTAATATAATTATCATTAGTCCATAATAATTATCGATTGCAATAAAATTAAGTATTTTTGCACTAATTACAGTTATTTTTGTATAACTGGAAAAAGTTGCAAATTTTCAAAATGAATCAGAAAAATCTGAAGCATTCACTATGATCCAGGATCTGAACAAAATCAACTGATCAAGACCAGACCAACTAGGTCCTCATGGACCACGACGCCAAAGTTGCGTAAGGCAGCCAATGAACATATGGTAGATTGCCTCGAGATTCATATAGTATGTTGGCAGTGGAAAAAAGTTTTGATTGAAATCAAGTCACAGAATCATGCGAATTCAGAAAGTTATCTGAAATCTCAAAAATCCTAATTTGGTCTTCCTATAAATAGGGGACCAAACCAGAGCTCAAGGGGAAGAAAGGAAGATATAGAGAAAGATAGAAAAAATCTCTGAATAATTTAGAATTAGGTTTAGAGAATTAGGGTTTTTATTTTTCTGTTCTTTTTTTAAGTTCGATTTTGTTAAGAGACTGCTAGATTCAGTTCCAAGATCAATAAAGATAAATTCTTCTTTTCTCATCTCTTCCTTTTTGTTCAATTTTTTTATATTGATTTTGTAATGTTTCTTGGCTAAACTTTCGTTTGAGAAGTCAATGAAGCTAAAGCAAAATATAATGAATGAACTTGTTCTGAATCTATCATCCTTTAATGTTCTTAATTGATTTATTTTTTGTTTATAAGTATTGAATGTCTATTTTAAATTATTGAGAGTTTTGGTGGTTTAATCATGCTTAGTTCTAGTAGTTGATTTTAGATGTCGATATTTGTTCATTTAAAAAAGAATTATACATTGTAATTATTGTGTGTGCTAAACAAGATTCATTTTTCGATCTACAGGCATTATCTTTGTTTGAGTAGATTGAGATAACCTTTATTTTATAATTTCTATATTTCACTAGTTTAATTAAGTATCCCTAAATCAATTTTTAATTAGTGACTCATAATCTTTAATTGGTTTTAAGTTAGAACGATGATTGGATAACGTTGTCTCTATGGATCGACCCTTGCTTGCCAAGATTTTTATATTTTTGTTCTATTATTCTTATTGATTCATAACTATAGCATGAACAAAACTCATTTCTAGTTTCTACTACAATACAAAGATTCATGATAATTTGATCTTGCTAGTCTCTTAAAATTTATAGGCCTAAGATCTCCCAATCTACCGTGTTGCCATTTCTATTGAATATTTATTCTCGCATCGAAAATTGCTCAAATGAGACATCTAATAGCATATACATGCTGCCTTTTTATATTACTTATTAGATATATGAGGCAGTTGGAATATCATGAAATCATGTTTTCTACTCATACTGAAATATGCACTTATGAAATTCTAGTTTATAATATAGATTAACAGTTTCACATATTTCCTTTAAATTTAATAAGCTTCTCCATGCCATCTGTTAGAATATTGAGATAATGACATGTTCTCAGGTCTAGATTAATTTTTTATTTATAGTGTCACATGCTACTAGTTACTTTTGAGTCGGCATACCTTGTTATGCATACAGAGAGAATTGGCAGCAAACCATGAATCTTGTTTCTCAGTTTGGCAATGAGCAAAACATAAATTTATTTCAGAAGCATGCTTGTAAACACCTCATTTTTGCATCCGCTAGATTTACCAACTCTTCACCCTAGAAGCTGTGGATTCCTAATGATGAGTAAAGAGTGATAGAGAACTTGAAAGCTTGTGCGATGTCCTCCGATCCTTTCCCAAATTCTTAGATGTTTCTCAAGCTCTTTTGAATGATCCAGCAACATAGTAATTACATGCTCTTCAGATCACTACCACACTTTGACAACTTTAGAGACCTTGCGATGCTAGGAAACACGAATTGGGATTTAGAAATTTTTATCCTAGGACCAAATAAGCTTTACGATAAAAATCTAAGGATGTGAAAAATGATCGAAATACCCTTGAAATCTGAAATACAACTAGAGATTATTCCACACTCAAGAAAACCTCTCGATCAAATGAAATGATGATCTGAGAATGTAAAATAACAAAATCTGAAAAATCGAAACCTTAATTTAAAATTAAAAACATTAATTCAAAATAATTGAAATTTTAATTTGAAATAAAAACCTTGAGAATAGAAACTTTAATAAAACAATTGAAACCTAAAAGCCGAACATTGAGACTTTAATTTGAAATTAAAAACTTTAAAATTTCAACTTAAAGCTTAATCAAAATATTTTAACTAAAATTAGCCATTAAATTTTTTAAATCAACATTTAACCATTAGGAAACTTTTCTAAATAGTCCATTTAGTAAACTTTTTCTTTTCTTAACAGTGTCCCTTGACCTAATCTCCCACATTTCTCAAGATTGAAGGCCCTAACCATTGGACTCATCGTTTTCATCCAAAAAAATTGGATTTTTGGCATCTCAATCGAGTTTTGGAGACTCCATTCCATTGGAAAAGATTTAAGGAAGAAGAAGCCAGTTTCAAACATTTTGAAGATGTTGGTAAAAAACTAGGATATTTTCACGTTTTTTTTTCTTAGTTTTTGGATGAAAACTAAGGAAAAAATGATGAATAAACTGATCCATTGTTAGGAAGTGACTTTTATCAGGTGTTACTATGATGAAATCTTGAGGGCTGAAGTGTCAATCATGAAATCTTGAGACCAACATAGCAGGCACATGGCTGAAATGAGAACCTTGGTCCACTTTTTACATGGTCCTTGCTATAAACAGAAATTAATTTTTTGTTATTAAATAGAATATGGAAGTATGTCAACATTCTAATTGGACTTCTTGAATTTAAGATCAAGATGAGTTATCGAGTTGGTTCAGATGATTAAATTTGTGCCCATTCAACTTTAAATTAACTTGAAGTCTTAACCTTTTCTAACTTAACCATGTTTGTGATGCACACCGGAATTTTCAAGTTGAGATGGAGTCTCCAAGGTTGTGAACATGAGAGAGATGAGGGGTGGAGATGCCGGAAAGAGAGATCTTGAAGCAGATGAATTATTTCGATTCTTGACTACATACCTCTTGCCATGCCTAACAAGATACAAGATAGTCTGGGTTGAAGGATACCATTATTGATGCCTTGCTGAATTATCTTCCTATCGTGCCTGGTAGAATACATGATAGTCTGGGTTGAAGGATACCATGGTTGATGCGTTGTTGAAGTACCTTAGTAGATGAGAAGGAATGTTAATTAACTTATATATTGTAACCTTAAAGAAATTCCTTATTTGGCATATCTTCAATTTATGAAGGAAAAAAATAATTAATAATTACTCCTTACAATTAATTTGCATTGCTGGTAGTCTATTTTGGATCGAGAGCCAAGTCATTCTATCTTTCTTTCTCACCCATTATAACTGAATTTTTGTTAGATAAGCAAGGTTTGATGGTCGTCGTCTTCAATCCATTAGTTTCAATCCTTTGAAGAAAACCGTACCCTTGATATTTCTACCCAAAACTATCATTATCTTTAAGATCTTAAAACTTTACAACTTTATCTGCAATCCCCCAACCTCAACTGATAGAATAGATCCTTGATTATTCTTAACAAAAAAAATTCTTCAAGCCTTCAACTCTATTCAAAACCATCTTCAATCTAGGAGGTTAAATAAAAAAATCTTAAAATGTTTGTGGGTTATGAAAATTGAACTAAAACCATCATTGACTTATAACTTTGGCCTTAAGTTTCTCAAAGTCTTGAATTCCCCTCAACACTTTTTCCATGAAATAAAAAGTATAGATTATTGGGGGAATTTTGGGGGATTAGGGAGTCACCACCTAGGTAAAGTTCTAGGAGTCATAAAATTGACTCCAAATGGATTTGGGTCGTTCTACGGGTAAAAGAAATGGGCAAAGGTCGAGTTACTAGTTTCAGAAGTTGTTAGGCACCGAACTTGCCCGATCGAGGCAGTCAGTCTCTACTAAGATTCAAAATTAACCTAAGGTCGAGGGAAGAAGATTAGAGTCAAACTATGGTCAAGGGTCTCATAATCACCATCTTATGCTATGTTAGCCAATCCAATCTCATGGCTATGATTTTCTCAAATTAAAAAAAAAAAAAGAAATAATATTTTCATATTTGAATTTTAGGAATCTTGAAAAAAGCCATATTTCCAATTAATTTTGGAAAGTTCCACATGGCAAATATCGATAAATTGATTTGGAGATTAATTGAATTTGAATGCACAAAATCAGTGAGTTGACTTGCATGCCCTATTTTGGAAAAGGAAAAATCACTTTTTAGTATCACATGCTAGAAAATCAGTGAGTCAACTCGTGCCAAATTTTGGGAGAAGAAAAATCATTTTTTAGCGCGCATGAAAACCAATAATTCGACTCGCACTAAATTTTGGAAGAAGAAAAATCATTTCTTTTAGTGCGACGACATGCACGAAAAATAGTGAGTCTACTAGCAAAAAAATTTGGAAGAAGAAAAATCATTTCTCTTAGTGCCACGTGCATGAAAAATGGTGAGTCAACTCGATGCCCCCAAAGGTACTAAGCCAATATTCATGTGTAGCACATGACTAAATCAGAGTTAATTTACTCAAGGCAGAATCCTTATTGGATTTAATAAACAAGAGTCTCATATATGAGTCAACTCAGTGCACCTCTAAGCTATGGGATACTCTAATTAAAATCTTGGAGGTGCATTGAATTGATTCCTCATAGTAAAAGGTCAAATTAAGAAATAAATAGAAACTCTCTTCAAAATCTTACTATTTTTCTTATGCATTCATATTTTTCTTATGTGATGGAACGTGGCTGCCACAAGGATTCCTTCAGGCTAGCAAAAAACAAAAGCTTTAGTACTTCACGTTAATCCAGTTGAAGATCGAACCTTCAACCTGGGATGTAAAATAATTGAAGAGAATGAACAAGAAACAAATAAACGATAAAAATCAACCACAAAACAAGATTTACGTGGAAAACCTAAATCAGGGAATAATCATGATCAAAGGATGTTTGGGCTAAACAGGGCATTCATCTCATGTAGTGAAGAAAGAATTTCGAATTTTCTTTTGTCTCGAAATAGCTCGGCATTTTGAGCCAACCAGAATTCACCTATTATGAACCAGGGGCGTTAGACGTAGAAGAGACGCTTCAGATTAACTTTTGTAACCCCATTTCTTTCTAATTATGAATCGTCACATTCAGGTGTTTTAGTTTGATCTTAAATGAATGCCAAAATATGGCACTAAATAAACTTTGCCCATATAGTAAACTTAAACTCAACACATGCACGGACCTCATGCAATGTGACATAACATCAAGCCATTGTTATTTTCCATTTTAAGCCCGCTTCTCTGAACCTTTTATCATCGGATCCTTGAGTTTAACAATAACTAACATTTTAAAATTTTACCACGTAATCATCTATGGTTGTGGTGTTTGATTCTCTTGTTAGACATTAACAACTTCCTAGATTAGCCTTAAGTGGAATAAATATTTATTAATTATTCTTCGCTACATTTTCATTAGTTCACGCAACATTTGACAAAGAGCCTCTATGTCTACAACTGTTCGATTATCTTGATTTCGTATAATTGAATTATTGAGGTTCATAAGTTATGTTCCTATTGGTTACACTTTATAATTCATTCTGAGATGTGTACGACAAAAGGATGACAACAAGGGAGATTTGACTGCTTACAAATCTTTTGGCATTAACTACCTAATCATTCACACATCCTCTAAATTTAGTAAAATTTTATGATCAACTTTTCTATATAAACTAGGCCATTGTAGAGCATAATGGATTGTGACTGAATTTTATTCGTATTCCAGAAATATGAAACATTCTTGTTTGTATTATTTTAGGTTTCAGATATATTCCTAGTTGTGATTGTATACTACTCAAATCGTTGGTCCTGGCATTTCATGTTGGCATGACTCCTCGGGTTCTCTCTCTCTCTCTCTCTCTCTACCAATCCTAGTAGAATACGTGGTAGTTTGGGTTGTCGGATATCATGGTTGATGCGTTGTTGAAGTACCTTAATAGAAGGGCAGGAATGTTAATTAGCTTATATATTATAACCTTAATGAAATTCCTTACTTTGCCTATCTTCAATTAATGCAAGAAAAATAATTACTATTTACTCACAATTAATTTGCATTGGTGGAAGCTTTACTTACTAGTCTATTTTGGATAGCAAGCCAGCTCATTCTATCATTCTTTCTCTATCATAATAACATTATTTTTGCTAGACAAACGTGGTTTAATGGTCTGCGTGAAGGTGGATTCAACGAAATATTTAACCTAGGTTGTCGTCTTCAATTCATTAGCTTCAACCCTTTGAAGAAAACCATACCCTTGATATTTCTACCCAAAATTCCATCATCTTTAAGATCTTAAAACTTTACAAGTTTGAGCTTTAACTTTCTTAGTCTTAGAATTGATCAATTTCGTGTTTTATCTCTCTAGAAAAGTTTGTGTGTATAAAACGTAGATCTAATAGTCCAATTTATAGAAAAATTCAGAGTTTTTATAAAAGCGGAAACATAGTTCATCGATCGATCAGACAAAAAATTCCATCAATTGGTTTTTACCACACTTTGATCAATCGAAACAGTTCACCCGATGAATCTGCTTAAACTCATTTCAATCGATCAGATCCTTAAGGTTAATTGAGCGATAGTATCTGAAAAATAGAAATTTTTATTTTCAAATCAATACCAACTTTGAATTTTCATACTTAAATTCATTTCTAATCACCTATAGTAATATGGTCTCAAAGCAACTTACTATGCTAATTCATGGAATCGATTGGTTTGAAAATCTTTGTATACCGTGCTTGAACCTTCGACCTTGATCTTCAACATACTAGATGACTAGACAATGACTCATGGTTTTGCAAACAAAACTTTGCCAACAAATAGTTTGGTCTTTAGAACTTTACCAACAAATACTTTCCTAACACATTACTCTTCCCCTGGGTTTTCTTCCTAAGAAGAGAAATTGGTTTTATCTTCTTTGCAAATCTTTATATGGTCATAAACGAGCCTCACATAATTGGTTTACTTAATTTTCTTCGGCAGCTAAGCTAGCTAGTAGTTCTACCTCCAATATACGCATTTGATTCGAAACAAATTCAAGGCAAGAATTTGATTTTGGGACATCCTGGGACTATAGAGGGAGACATTTACTGTTGTTAGTTCTGCAACTTGTTTCCACCACAAGGATAATAGATGAATGATAAAATCTCACAAGTGGTGAGGTGGTTTGATCCAATTTGGATTTTACTATCTTAAATTTGATCCACTAGAAAGTTGAAATTGGATTCACAATTTTATTGATCTACACTACAAGTAAGTTCTAAAACTTTAAATTAGATATATAAATAAGAAATTAGAAACTCACCAACTTAGATATGGCTCAAATTTGTTGAACAAAATAAAAGTGAAGAAATTCCTTCAACCTTAAACTATACGAGAAATTATTTTTAAAAACCAAGCTCGCTCAAACAGAAGTTACCCCCCTCTATATATAGCATCATAGAGTTCCCTTTACAATATTTTGAAAGTGTTGAGATAATCTGACTCCCCCAAATTGCATACTCAATCGACTCCCTTGACATGGGGTGTAACAGAATCATAGAGTTGTTGGAAACTCTGACTTTTAAAATGGGAGTAATTCAATGAAGGAAGAAGAATAACTTCTAGGCTCGAATCTGGTTCGATCTCTTTTAGAAAAATATTCTACCCTACTGGTTGAATCACAGTACACAAAGGATCAATGAACAAATACCTTCAGGATACAAAGAAGTCTACACTCTACTAAATCGGTTTATGTATGGTCCGATTTAGTTTAGAAACACTCGAAAAAAAAATAAGAAACTAATGATGCCTAGAGCTTAAGCTTAGAGAGAGGAGAACATAGAAGTTTTCAATGAAGAAATTTGGATTCTGGTTGACTTTTTATAGCCATTTTTGTGTTTGTTGACCAAGAGTCATGATTTAATGTCTCTTAATTTAATAGCCATTAGATTGTATCTGATCTGAGATCTAACGATCCTGATTGCACCCTATCGAACGTATTTGCTCATGCCTTTTAATCAATACCATTTAGTTGAATATGTATGATCAGTGGCTCTAATCGCATCCAATTAGTTGCCATTTGATCCAACGGATCGGATCGTCCCTGATCAGATACCAATCATGAACCAACACACCTAATCGATTTTGATCGGGTATTAACTTGATCCAACGCATCGGATCGTTCTCGATGCGATATTATTTCGATCCATCGTATCCGATCGGTTCTCGATCAGATACTAACTTGATCGTATGGTGCTGATTGCACTCGATCCATCATACGTGACGGATCAACCACAATGTTGGATAGTTTCATATCCCGAAAACTTTAAGGCTCCCCAGATCCTCATGATGATGCGTACGTGCGAAGTGCGAAGTGCAAAGTGTGCCTTAAAGCGCTCTAAACATCCAATCGTCCCTTTGCACGTCACATGTGCACGTGCGTGGTGTTGCAATGCACCACCTCGAAACACTAGATCAAAGTCTTAAAGGTGTGATACAAATACAACTAACTATGTTGACTATTACTTATAAGGTACACCACTTTCTTACTTGTGAGCAAAGTAGGACTGAACCTTATATACACAAAAACCTCAAAATCTAACTGAAGAAAAAACAAACCAATAAACCACAAAACTTATTTTATTTTGAAAATATTCAAGAAGAGTTCTTATTATCGGGATATGCAACTACACAGATTTATGGGGATGTGCGGTTCTATAACCCGAGGCATAATGTCTATGGCTCTGGCATACGCCACGTCAGGGGACTGATTGAGTATGCCACATGGGGAAGTCATATTATCACCACTTATATTTTTAAAGATGAACTTACATTACAAAAAAAGTCCTCTTTCTATTGATAAGGAATCTGCAATATTTCCTCCTTTTGTTTCTCGTTTTCCTTATCTGCTTTGAAGCCTTTATTTGCCTCAGAAAGTATGCAACCCTCTTTGAAAGTTTCCTGACTTGTCAAAACAGTGCTCATGCAACTTTGATTGGTGAAAAGGTCGTTTGATTTTCTGAGACAATATTGAAGGCTTCTGGGCCTAGGCTGATATATAACAAGAAGTCCCTTGAGGCATTTTGCAATTAATCCCTAAAACGCCAAAAACCAGAACGAATACAACAATAGCCAAAATAAGTCCCACAAAACCAAACCACAACCCCAAAGTAGAAGATAAGTCCACTGAGAAACAAAGGCAAAGCCTAATGTAGCAAGAACTATAAAAATAGGACCAATAGAAGCCTAGAGAACAGGTCCAAATTGAAGCCCAACTGTAGCAAGTCAAATCCAATGACAGAAATTGGCGCACTATAATTCATAAAAAGTTAGGCCCTAGCTGCAAAAAGAACAACACTCATTGCCACACTTACGACATGTCAGTAATATCTCAAGAAAACCCATTTTGAAAAGGTATAAAAGGAGAAAAATCCTCTCAAGGTGTTCTTCTTCACTCTTACAAAACTGAAAATGCAAACAAGCACGTTGTGATCAGTGCTCTTGCCAAAAACCTCATTTTCTATAATCAACAAACCAAGGCTTTCTTTTCCAAACGAACTTGCATCCAAGGGGGCAAATGAGTAAACGTAAGATAAAGAAGAGAGAGAGCTGAGGTTTCATATTATGTGTGTGGGGGAAATTAACAATTTTCCAAAGTATTAAAAACACTTTAGACATCGTTTTTACTAAAATTAATGTCTATTTCTCTTTTAAAAGACAGCGTCTCTAGCTAAAATCAATGTCTAAAGTCTGATGAATGATTTAGCGAAAACTGATGGCTATGAATGGAAAATGACTTTTTTTACCATATATGATATCGTAAATGAACTCTAATTATTTATATATATACAAGACATTGATTTTTATTAAATCATGTCTAATATCTTAACTAAAGACATCAAGTTTAGCAACAGCCATGTCTAAAGTTCACGCAAAAATTTTGCAAAGCATTCGCCTGCAAAATTAACATAGTACATCGTTTATTATATAAACCAATGCATAATATTAATTGACTAGAGTTTGCCCATGCCTACGGCACATGCATCCTCTGTGAGGTTAATGGGTGTAAAAGAAAGAAAATAGTATAGTTGGAGGGTCTTAGTGAAAAAGCGTGGTAGAAGACAAAAAAAAACCTAGAGGGGTTTTCTTGGAAAGGGCAGTAGAAGAAAGAAAATAGAGTCGAGGAGCATTCTTGGAAAGATGAGAAAAAGGAACGGAATGGGATCCACACTTGTGTTTTATTATATAGATTAGTGCCTATTTGGAATGGTGTAATAGTACATTGGACAACAATTCTCATTGTACCTTTCTTTAACTTTGTTTTCAATGGTTAGAACTAATTCCCATGTTCAAAATAAATTCAACTAGATGTTACCTTAAATAAATTCAAAAGATTTTAAATTTATATACTGTTAAATGTTTCACTTTCTATTTTTTAACTTTGTTCACATATGAAATCTTTCTCTTTTAGTAACTTTTTATTATGTTTGTAATATATAAATGCAACCAAACAAAAACATTAATATCTAGATTTTCTTGGACTATGATAAGTTTTTCTACTTAATCTTTATAACGAGTAAATATATTTGATCAAAGCATTTGTCATAAACTCTGAACTATCAAAACTTTATGTCCTGTTTTAAAACATTTATATTTATTTTAAAATTTAAGTTGACAATCTAATTTAACATCATATTTTTAATATTTAATTTGTTTTAATATGTGATAAGCTTGTTTTATTTTAAAATATTAACTAAGATGATTTAGTATATAAATTTATTTAAAAAAAAAAACAGAAGATAATCTTATAATTTCAGAAAGCCAAAAACTAACTGGCATAGTTACAGGAAGTCATGGTTGTATTTCTTTAGATGAAAATGAACTTTATATAATAGTGAGGTTAAATATACTAAAAAATGAGGATATTTACTGTCTTCCAAATTTTGGTGTAAACAATACCTATTTCAGCCTTCTCTCATTATAATAGTGAAGATGATCACAATAACCATTTCAACTAGTATAAGTAATAATGAAAGTTTCATACTCACATTATAGATGAAAAATTATGATGGTAAAAGTGATTGATGTAAGGAGAGGCATGTGCATATCTTATACAAATTAAGTTGATCGTTTGTAAGTTATTCCAACGAAGTTGAAAACTTTTGGTTGGAAATTGTGCATGGTGTGTTACCAATGGTGTATATCAAGGAAAAAAATGGAACCATAGCTTTGCATCCTGACGTTCTTTCTGTAAAATCACAAAAGAAAATATTGTCCATTTGTTCTTTAATTGATTGCAGCTTTGCACAAGCTGTTTGAAATGGAGCAAAGTTCTTCTTTTGGAGGTCATTAACAATACCTTCTTATCGGCTCAACTGTTGCAAAATGGGAAGCTCTGGGTACTTCATCAAGTAATCCTTAGCTGGTTGTTTAATTGGAATTTGTGGTTGCGTTGTATTTGAAGGTACAGAAAGATCTTAAAAAATAATGAAGAATTTTTTTTTTGTTGGATTGTTGGGTTGGGTTAGATTACACTGTCTCTCCGAAAAGATATTCCACTTTGTTTGAGAAGGATATTCTCTTAAATGCTTCTATTATTTCTAAATTTACATTACGAGAAAATGGGCAATTAGGAAAGAGAGCTTAAAACGGTGTTGAGCCTTTTTAATTGCGAACTGCTTTAACCCGTTTCTCTAGTGAAAACCGTTTATCTAGATTAGCAACATCGAGATAAATGTTTTAGTCTCACAGGAACAAACAGAACAGTATGACAGAATGAACTTAAAGCTTGAGAGAAATTTGCATCTTTGATTTCTCTAAAATTTTGATTGTAAATCTATTTTTCCCATTTTCGATTTCAAAGTTGTGCTTCTCAAATCCTTACGAAACTTGTTTCTCGTCCTCACAAAACCGTAACTATCTCTCATCTTTGATTTCAAATCTTGTTTGATTATTGTTTCTCAACCCCTAATGAAGCTCCCTCAAAATCCAATTTGAAATCAGGTATCTCGGTTTCAAATCATGTTCGAGCTGTAGATGATGATAAGATAAAAATAAAATAAAACCTTGGCAAGCAAGGGTCGGACCATAGAGACAACGTTAATCCAGAAATCTTTCTACTTTAAATCCAATCCAATTTTAACAAACGATTTAAAAATAGTTTTTGAGATGGAATTATCTAAAATAAACTACTAACAAAAAATGTTTAGAATATGATGGAGAAGTGTAGATCAGTTGGATCCACCTTCACAAACTTTATCAATGATCTTTGGTCCTCTATTTGTCTCGATCCACTAAACAAAGCTAATGTTTGTGGATCGAAAAATCAAATAGTTATTTTAGACATGAGATTGAACGTATGCAATAAATTAAGCTAAAATAATTAAACAAGTATTAATTGTTCTCTGTGAAACATGTTTCATCTTGAACTTATCAAAGAATGAACTATCAAACTTTGAGAAATAATCAATATTAAATCGAAAATTACATACTTAACAATTATCACAATAAAACGATTAAGCAATTATGAGAACAAAAATAAATAAATAAAGTCTTACTCCGGCTTCCTCAACCGATATAACAGAGAAGTTAGCCAAAAGTCATCATAAAAACAATAAATAAAATAAACATAAAAGAAAAGGGAATAGAGATGAGAGAAAAAAATTCTTCTTTATTGCTATTGATTATGAAACTGGCAGAGTCTCCTTATAATCTTCAAACTAAGAAAGAGAAAATATAAAATACAAACCTAAAACTAAAACAACAGAAGAAGAGAAGTTGATCTCAAGGTAGATGAGATGAGATATCATTTAGTCTAGTATCTTATTTATAGAGTTCAAATTAGGGTTTCTTGGGTTCAGGACCCTTTTCTAAACACAAAAATTGCAAATCCCTAGTTCAATGTGAATAATCTTTCACTACAAAGCTTCTGTGTGAATCTCGACATTTGACTTGCCGATATTATTGCGGCACCCACATTGACTAAGGCATCGTAGTCCAAGTGGGTCCAAATGTCTTAAACTTTAGTTTTTTATCTTATTTCAGATCTTGGATCACAGTGGTAACTTCGGATTTTACTAATTCGTCTTGAAATTTTGCGAATATTTTCTTTTACACGTAAATAACAATAATTAATTCCAAAATACATTATTTAATGATAATCAATGATAAATATGGACTAACCATGTATAATGTCTAATGAGGGGATTTAGTGTGTACTTTATTCGTAAAGTTCATGCAATAAGGGCTCTAGAAACCACTTTCCAGACCTTGATCAGATGGTGTGGAATAGTAGCTTTAAATTTTTTTCTATGTTTTAGTGCATCTTTGTTGAAGCTCTTATCCCTCCCACGAAGATGTCGAAGCAGACCATAGAGATAGATAGACAAAGCAGCTCTCAAACCCTCCCACAACTATCACCTCCAACTCCATTTCAACATAGTTTCTCTCTCTCATCAAGAGCACACATCGGTGAAGAACCAAATTGATGAAAACCTTGGATCCATTTTCTACTGGTAGGCTTTTTTCAATTCTTTCTCCATTATATTAATTTTGAGGATTAATATTTTCTTTGTAGTTTTATTGAAGATTTTTTATGTAAATATAGTTAATGCAAACTTGTTCCTATCTTGGAATTGTGCTTTCTTAGCCATCTAGGCTTTTGTTGGTGAGTTAATAGATCTAAATGTATGTTGTTTAAACCTTTATCAATCTGGATTGATCTGTTACAGTTCTTCTTATGTCTTGCTTTGATTTCTTAACTTTTGGTCTATGTTCGCCTTCCATGGATTTAAGATTCCTCATTCTGAACTTTTGATTATGGATTTTTCAAATGGGCGTTGTAGACACCCCATTTTTGCACCTGCCTAATTCGACAATTCGTTACCCCGTTATTGTGAATTCCTAATGATAAGCGTAAAGAACTCAAAGGCTTGTAAGTACTGTCCCTAATTCCTTCCGTTTCTAGTCCTTTCACCTCCCTACTCGTTACAACTCTACGTAGAAATTTACGCACGCTAAAGATCGCTACATCTTACACTCAATCTAGTAAGCATGTACGCTTCGGTTCACTACACAATTCGATAACTTAGAGACCTCACTACGCTAGGAAAACTTGACTTTGAAACTTAGAATTAATCACGTTGGGATCGAAAGAAACCTAATGCCAAAATTCGTAAATTTTTTTAAAAATTGACAAAATGACGAAAATAGTCCTCATAAATTTCAGACCTCTGAAAAATCTCCGAAGCACCTCCATTGCTCTCAGAATATGATTTTGAGTCTAACGGGATCTAAATCGGTGAAAATAGAGAAACTTAGAAAAAGTGACAAAAATGACTGAAATACCCCTCAATGTCCAATTCTAACCTCGAGACCCTTATCCGTAGGAAAACGAAAAAAAAAAAAATCAAAATCAAATTTAAAAGCTAATCTAATAAAAACCAAGTTCAAATTAAAAATTAAACAATCAAAATTACAAATTCAAACTCAAATTAAAATTAAAAATAAAAAATAAAATCCAATCGACCGACAAATTAAAATTAAAATTAAAATAAAATCTAATCAAATTCCAACTGACCAATTAAATTCAAAATTAAAATTTAATCACAAATTTAAATCGATCGACCAAATAAAATCGAAATCAAATGGCCAATCAAAATTCAAACTAAAAATCAAAATCCAATAAAAAATTTTAAATCAATAAAAATTAAAACAAAAATTTAATCAATAAAACTCAAAAACAAAATTAATCAACCAATAAAACTTGAAAACAAAATTAATCAACCAATAAAACTCAAAAACAAATTTATCAACCAACGGAAGCAAAATTAAATTTACCAATTGCAACCCATCAGCGGAGGGTTATTGTGGTAAGAGTAGCGTGGGATCGCCACTCCCATTCTCCCAAATGGAAAAAAGAAAGAAAAAAAGTGTGAGAAAGAAAAAGAAACAAAATCTTTTAAAATAGAAACATGGTTCCTATTTAAGCATAGACGTTAGAAAGAGAGCTCCCCCTTCGATTTTGGGTTTCATTCTCTACTTTCGACTGAGCTCTTATCTCCCTCACCTACCTCTCACGTTCTGCAACTCTCCCCACCCTCTTCTTCTTCTGATCTCCATTACAACACAGCCATCCCTTCAAACGTGGCTGCTGTAGCCATCTGGTACCCCTCTCTTTTGACGTTTTTTTCCTCCAACAGTTCCATTGCAACACACCCCCCCTGCTACCTTCATCACCTCCAACGCCCTCCTCTCTCAGTCTCTGCCTTCCGGTCTCTATCACATCTTCTGCATCAGCCAATCCACCTCACGTTCTAGCACACTTACAACGCCCTCACAGCACTGCAACACTCAGTGTTGCACTCATCTCTCCACCCACCAGTTCCTTAAACGCCCTCTGTTCTTTCTCTCAAGTTTTACAGCAGCACAACCCCCCTTGCTACCCTCTTACTGCATTCATCACCATATTTGGCTTATTGCCACTTTGCTGCAATCGTCTCCATCTTCAATTCGCTGCGGTAACAAGGTCCATTGCAGTCCCCTTTGCTGCCTTCATCTTTCTCAGTGGATAGTCACAAGTTTTGGAGATCGTACCTGAAGGAATAGACTCCTATCATCTCTCTATAGGTAAATTTATTTTTTCTTTATTTTATTTTGTTCTCGCTCTTTGAGTCCTTCATGGCACTCTTTTTTTTTATATGTATTGATAGGATTAGAGAAATATGGTTTATGCATTTTTTTTTATTTTACTTGTGATTTATTTTTGCATATTGATAGGGGCTAGGGATTTTTTATGTTCTTATGCCGGTACGATTAGGAGAATATTTTTCTTTATATGTATGTTTTCTTTTTCTTCTATTTATTTTTTTCTTTTTTTTTTGCGTATTGATAGGATTGGTGGGATTTCTTTTAGTATTTCTTATATTTTTATATCGATGAGATTAGGAGAATTTTTTTTTTTTGATATGTATTGCTTTTCTATGTTTTTTTGTTTTCTTTCACATGATGATGAAATTAAGAAAATATTTTGTATACACTCTTTTCGCTTTTGTTTTTTTATCATATCGATAGAGTTAGGGGAATATTCTTTGTGCATTTCTTTCATTCTTTTTTTTTTTTTTTTTTAAATTTTGCATGTTAATAGGATTAGGAGATTTTTTTATGTTATGATCGTTGTGCTCAAATTGAATTTGAATGACTTATGATGATGCTCAAGCTTCTTGCATTGTTTTAGGGTTGGAAAATATGTTTTTATGATGAATTTGTGATGAATTAAAAATTATTCTATGTGATAATACATTTCCTAACTTGACGTGATTGTTTTGGAAATATTGAGAACTATGTATGCATGTCCATTCGATTAATTAAGGATTAGATGAATGTCGATTTTCCTTCAAATTTAGAAATCTTGTATGCATGGATATTTGTCAATCTCCAAATTGGTAAGCATGATAACATGAAATTTTTCATTGTTATTTTATAAATTTCCGACTTGGTGATTCATTATAAATTCATAATTTTCTAATACGGGATTCAACATTCATAAAATTCTTCTTTTGGAAAGTTATATTTACGAATCATTGGAAAATCCATATTTGAAACTTCCTAATATAAAATTGCATAATTTTCTATTTTAGGGGGACATATATTCATAAATTTCTAATTTAAAATTTTCACATTTTAGCAATTCCCAATTTAGAAAATTCTCCATCGTCATATTTATAGAAAGTTCACGTTCATGGATTTGGAAGTTTCTAATTCGAAAACTTAATATTTTTGGAAACTTTCTATTTTGGGAGAATTCAGTTTTTAAACTTCTAATTTGGGGGCTTATCATATATTTTTTGTTTTCTAATTTCGGAAACTTCAAATTTCTAATTCAGTGAAATCGCCTCAATCCTTTTTCCACTAAATAGTTCGAAGGGGTTTGATTGGTAAACGAGGATTTTGAAAGATGAAAATCGCCATCTAGTTTAGGTCTAGGAACCAAAAATGACTCCAAATGGATATGGATCAATTCAGGGATTAGAGAAATGGGTAAGGGTTAGGTTACGGGTTCTGGAAGGTGTTAGGCACCGAACTCGCCCGATCAAAATGATCGGTTTGTAGTATGATCCAAAACCAACGTATGTTCAAAGGGGAAAACTATGGTTAAGGCTATGGTCCAATCATCATCATCAATTTATATCGGATTTGCCAAACGAATCTTATGGCTATGATCCTCCAATTATTACATGATTTTCAAATTCCGCATAAAATAGAAAGATTTTAAAAAAAACCTTAATTTCAACCCCATGATCCAAAATCAATTAAAAAATCCACGTGAAATATTCTCCAAATCGTCCAAAGTAGAAACTCATGAAATTCCTCTATATAGGAAAATTATAAATGAAAATTGCTAAATTGGGACTTATAATACTCATAAATTAGGAATTGAATTCTCCTAAATTAGAAATTGGAAAATATATGATCAATTCAAAAATTAGAAGTTTATAAAATGATTTTCCCAAAATGGAAAGTTTTCAAAAATATCAAATTTATGAATTAGAAAATCCTAAATTTCCATGAATATGAACTTTCTAAATATGAAGATGCAGAATCTTCTAAATTGGGAATTGTTAAAACATGAAATTTATAAATTTGAAACTTACGAACATGTGTCCTCCCAAAATAGAAAAATGATGCAATTTCAAATATGGATTTTCCGACGATTCGTAAATATAACTTTCCAAAAGAAGAATTTTATGAATATGAAATCCCGAATTAGAAAATTATGAATTTATAATGCATCACCAACTCGGAAATTTACAAAATAAAAATGAAAAATTCCGTGTTATCATGCTTACCAATTTGGAGATTGACTAATATCCATGCATACCAAATTCCTAGATTTGAAGAAAAATCAATGTCCATCTAATTCTTAAATTAATCAAATTGACATGCATACATAAATCTCAACATTTCCAAAACAATTACGATAAGTTAGTAAATACATTACCACATGGAATAATTTTTAACCCATCACAGATTCATCATAAAAACATATTTTCCAACCCTTAAACAATGCAAGGAGATTGAGCATCATCATAAGTCATACAAATTCAATTTGAGCACAATGATCATAACATTAAAAAAAAAATCTCCTAATCCCATTAACATGGAAAGTTAAAAAATAAAAAAAATAAAAGAGATGCATAAAGAATATTCTCCTAACTCTATCAATGCGCAAAAACATATAAAACATAGAAAAAACACAAAAAGCGTTCTCCTAGTCCCACTAATATGCAAACATATATAAACAAATTTTCTTCTAATCCTATTGATATGTCACCAAAAATAAATAGAAACCTAGAGGAAATATATAAAGTAAACATTACTTCACCCTATTGATATGCTAAAAAAATATGAAAATAAAAGAAGGTGCATACAAAATATTTTCCTAATTTTATCATCATGTAAAACAAAACAAAAAAAAACATAAAGAAGCAATACATATAAAAAAAAACTCTCCTAATCTCATTGATATAAAAATAAAATAAATACTAAACAAAACCACCAATCTTACTGATACACAAAAATAAATGAAAACATGAAAAAAAAAATGGAAAAAATCTCCTAATCCTACAGACGTGCAAAAGTAAATAAAAAATAAAATAAATAAATAAATAACTAAATAGGATTTACCTATGATGAAATAACAATGAATCGATTCCTTCAGGTCCATCTCAAAAAACTTGCGAGTGTTTGCTGCTATGAGGATGTGAGAGATGAGGTCAGCGAGAGAGGTATTCTTGTAGGCACTGTAGTAGTGAGTCGAAGAGAAGGCTGGGAGATGACTGTTGCAAGCAGAACGTGAGACAGAAATGATGGCTAAGATATGGCTGCAGTAAGCACATTTTGAAGAGAGGGTCGTGTTTTTGGTCTGTAAGAGATATGAAAACAGCAAGGGAGGGTGAGAGACGTGAGGTTCAATGGAGAAGTAGGAGAGAGCTGGCTCAAGGGAGAAGCATGGAAGAGAGGATCTTGTAGTTGTTTCCCAATGCGAGAGAGAGTCCCTCGAATGTAGGTGGTCTCTCTAGAGACACGGCTGCTATCCAAAACAGAGATAGACGTTGGGACAGGACTGGCTCAAGAGAGAATGAAGAATATGAGAAGATGAGGGGGCTGGAAAGAACGTGAGGGTGGTGAAGGCTGAAGAAAACCTGGTTGCAGCAGGGGATTCGCTAGGTTGCAGAGATGGAAAAAGACAAAGGGGGCAGCAATGGGGATTGTAATAGGCTGAGGGAAACGAAGGTAGTGAGAGGTAACTAATGTAGTAAATGGTGACAGAGAGAAGGCAACATGATAGCAAGAGGGTTGGGGAGGTGATGAAACCTGGAAAAGATTGTTAGGCGAAATATAAGTGTGGTAGGTCTGTAGAGAGTTGAGGTGCGTTAGAAAAGAACAGGGCTCAGACGAAGGGAAAGAGATAGAGAACGTCCAAGAAAAGAAGGCCCCTTAGCCAAAAGAGAAGACCCCCTTTTATAGAAACTAAGTAGGTGTTTAGATAGGACTCCTTGGCTACTTCTAACTCTTGCGGGGAGTTAGAAGTCGTTTGGATGCATTTGGATGAACAACTCCTTCGAAGAGTTACTCCGCGCAAGAGCAAGAAAGTACTCTTTGTGAAGAAGTCAAGAAAACTTATTTCTCAAACTCATTTTGCAGGGAGTCAAAATCTAACGGTTCGTTTTACCGAAATACCCTTAACTCTATTAATTTTCTATGAAAATATTCCTAATTCATTTACCCTTAAATCAAATGAAAGAAACCTTTATTAATATTATTTTTTTTTTTAAAATTTTGAGTATAATGGATTTAAACACATTATATTAATATTTAATATTATATTATATTATATTATATTAATATTTATAGTTAAAATGTCAAAAACAATATAGTTTGAAGGCATATTATGACACTAAAAAATAGTCTGTCAATTTTTTTAAAATTTTTTGAGTATAATGGATTTAAACACATCATATTAATATTTAATATTTAAAATATTATATTATATTATAGTAATATTTATAGTTAAAATGTCAAAAACAGTATAGTTTGAAGGCATATATGGTACTAAAAGACAGTCTTGTCAATTTTTTTTTTTAATATTATGTCATATTATGTCAAAAACAGTTTGTGAAATTTTTTTTAAAATTTTGAGTATAATTGATTTAAACATATTATATTAATATTTAATATTTAATATTTAAAATATTATATTAATATTTATTATATTATATTATATTAATATTTATAGTTAAAATGTCAAAAGCAGTATAGTTTGAAGGCATATTATGATACTAAAAGACAAAAAACAATAACTGGTATAATATAAGGGTATTCTGTTCTTTTTTCTAGAAGTCATGAGAAGTCAGTATGATTCCCAAACAGACTTCCAACACAAAAGTACTTCTGCCAATACTTCACAGAGTTGATTGCCAAACGCCCTTTCTGCACAGAATTACTTTTCCAGCTCCTCCACAGAGTACTTCAGCTCCTATTCTTTGGAATAGTAGTTCTGCTCCTGGTATCCAAACAGGCCTAAGTTTCTATTTAAAATGTTTTTATTCTTTTTCCTTTACACGTTTTCTACGTTTCTTCTTTCTTTTGAGAGAATGAGAGTAGCGATCCCACGCTACTCACCTAGTTGGTAGTCTCTTGTTGATGAGTTGTGATTGGTCGATTTTAGTTTTCACTCTATTGGTTGATCAATTTTTGTTTTGAGTTTTTATTAGTTGATTAATTTGTTTTGGGTTTGGTTTAATCGATTCCTTCAGGTCTAACTCAAAAAACTTGCGAGTGTTCGCTGCTGTGAGGACACGAGAGATGAGAGAAACAAGAGAGACGTTCTTGCAGGCATTGTATCAATGAGTCAAAGAGAGGGCTGGGAGATGGCTGTTGCAAGCAGAATGTGAGAGAGAAAGGTTGGCTGAGATATGGCTACAGTAGCCACGTTTTGAAAAGAGGACCGTGTTGTTGGTCTATAAGAGATATGAAGACAGTGAGAGAGGGTGAGAGATGTGAAGGTGAATGGAGAAGTAGGAAAGAGCAGATTCAAGGGAGAAGCATAGAAGAGAGGATCTTTTAACTACTGCCCAATGCGAGAGAGAGTCTCCCAAACGTGGGTGGTCTCTCTAGAGACACGGTTACTGCCCAGAATAGAGAGAGACGTGGGGAGAGGGTTGGTTCAAGAGAGAAAGATGAATATGAGAAGATGAGGGGGCTGGAAAGAACGTGAAGGTGGTGAAGGTTGAAGAAAACGTGGATGCAGCTGGGGATTCACGAGGTTGCTAAGATAGTGAAAGACAAAGGGGCAGCAATGGGGACTGTAATAGGCTGAGGGAGATGAAGGCAGTGAGAGGTGGCTGATGTAGTAGATGGTGACAGAGAGATGGCTACATGATAGCAAGAGGGCTGGGGAGGTGATGAAGGCTGGAAAAGACTGCTGGGAGAAAATATAGGTGTGGTAGGTCTGTAAGACAGTTGAGGTGCTTTAGAGAAGAAGAGGAGAACTCAGACGGAGGGAAGAGAGATCATAGAACGTCCAAGGGAAGAAGGCCCCTCAGTCAAAAGAGAAGACCTCCTTTTATAGAAACTAAGTTCCGATTTAAATTTTTTTATTATCTTTCCTTTACATGTTTTTTACTTTCCTTCTTTCTTTTGAGAGAATGAGAGTAACGATCGCTACTCACCTCGTTGGTAGTTTCTTGTTGATGAGTTGTGATTGATAGATTTTAGTTTTCATTCTATTGGTTGATCAATTTTTGTTGAGTTTTTATTTGTTAATTAATTTTTTTGGGTTTGCTTTAAATATTTTGATTTTAATTTTTAATTTGAATTGGCCATTTTAGATTTTATTTGGTCTATCGATTGAGTTCTATTTTGGATTTTGAATTTGTTAATTTAGTTGGATTTCAATTTGAATTTATTAGTTGGTTGATTTTTAATTTTTAATTTTAATTTTGCATTTTAATTGGTTTCTTTGTTAAATTTTTATTTGAATTTTAAATTGGTTTCTTGGCTAAATTTTAATCTGATTTTCTATTTGAATTTGATTTGAATTTAAAATTGTTTGATTTTTAATTTGAACTTGATTTTTATTAGATTAGATTTTAATTTTGATTTCGATTTTTTATCGTTTTCCTAAGGATCAAGGTCTCTAATTTGAATTTGGGCATTTCGATAATTTTTATGATTTTTCCTAAATTTCTTTGTTTTCATTAATTTGGGTCCCATTAGACTCGAAATCATATTCTGAGTGCAATGGAGGTACTTTCGAAATTTTTGGAGGTCCAAAATTTATGAAAGGTATTTTTGTCATGTTGATATTTTTTATAAATATTTATGAATTTTGGCATGAGGTTTCTTTCAGTCCCAATGTGATTATTTCTAAGTTTCAAGGTTATTTTTTCCTAACGTAGCGAGATATCTAAGTTATCGAACTATGTAACGAACCTAAATTATACGTACTTGCTAAATCCGGTATAAGGGACTATACGTGTTAGGCACCTAAAGCAATCCTAAGCGTGCGTAAATTTCTACGTCGAGTCGTAGCGAGTAAGAGGGATGAAAGGACTAGAAACGGAAGGAATCAGGGACAGTATTCCCAAGCCTTCGAGTAATTTACGCTTATCATTAGAAATTCATGGTAGCCGGACGACGAATTGTCAAGTTAGGCAGATGCAAAAATGGGGTGTCTACATTTAGAAACTTCATAAGTCCCAATTTAAGAATTCTCTATTAATAATTCTCTATTTAAAGGATTTTCATGAGTTTTTTCCTTAGACGATCTGGGAAATATTTGCATGTGGATTTCTTTTAATTGACTTTGGATTATGTGGTCAAAATTAAGGCTTTTTCAAATCCTTATATTTTGTGTAGAATTTGAGAAATCATGTAATAATTGGAAGATCTTAGCCATAAGATCCGTTTGAAAAATCCGATAAAAGTTTATGATGATGATTGGACCATAACCTTAATAGTAGTCTTTCCTATTGACCATAAGTTATTTTTGGATCGTAGTAGAGATAAATTATTTTGATCGGGCGGGTTCAGTGCCTAACATCTTTCGAAACCCGTAACCTAATCCCTTACCCATCTCCCTAATCCGTAAATCGATCCATATCTATTTGGAGTTATTTTTGGTTCTAGACCTAACTAGGTGGCGACTCCCATTTCTCAAAAAATCCCCATTTATCAATCGGAGCCCTTTAACTATTTACTGAAAAAAGGTTGAAACGATTTCAGTGGCGACTCTAATAGGGATTTTAGGGTCAAACGTGACCTGATCCAAGACTATCCTTAGGTAGACTTTTTGCTCAAGTAAACTCAGTTGAGTCAAAGAGACTCTTAGATTAGGGTAGATTTTGTGCTTCCTTCCATTGGTTTGTAATTAGATGTAATCAACTATTGTATTCATCTTGATTGGTTTGATAATTGGATATATGTGGCTTGTATGGTTGGATATTCGCGAAAACGCCCTGGGCGCACTTTGTCCCTTCGTACACACTCACGAGCATGCATACTCATATTTGAATCATGACATATCCTTATAAACTCTCGTGACTGGATTCAAGCTAACCTAGTCCTTCGGGACTTAAGGGGATGATAGTGAACGCTACAACTTCAGTACAGTACCTTTGAGTATATAAAATTGAAACAGCACGTACTGCTTGACAAAGTAAAATTGGGATAGTATATCTGTGTTTCGGGCTAAAATGACCTAAGCTTTATCCTAACCTAGCCTCAATCATATAGTGAGCTTAAAACCTTAAACTTAAATGTGATCCCACTAGGCCACGACTTGAATTGAGCAAGAGTGCTTCCAAGTTGCTTTACTTAATTTAACCAAAAGGTAAGAGGGTGGACCGATCCACACCATTCAAATTAAACCCGCAACATCGATCCAACTCAAGAGATATAATTGACAAGACGTGTCGGCCAAATTCTCAAACCCATTAGTCCAATTGGTAAATCAATCTTTTAAGATCGATATACTGGCCGATCGAGCTAATTTGTTTAGTAAAATGTCAATGAGGTGATGTATTATTCTTTTAAATCTATTGGGTAGAACCGGTTCAAATCATGCAATCGAATTTCTTTTTCTGACAAATTCTATTCAATGGATTGGACCTTTCTTTAAATCAAAATGGGTGAATCACATTAAAGATCGTACCAAACAAAAAATATGGACTTGGCTTGCTTTTAATGTGTCAATAATAGAAGGCAGTTAGTTGTATAGATGGCTCACAACGAGGTTCAGCGGTTGATGGATCAAGCCTTAGAAGCATTCACCACTGTGGAGAAGTTTAATTTTGGCACATATGGAATTCATAGTTTATTTTTCCTCAAGACAGTAAATGTCGACAGGAATCTTTTACGTGCTGTGGCCATTTTTTTGGGATTGTAACTATTATGTCTTTCGTTTTCGTTCGGTTAAACTTTACTCAACTTACGAAGATTTTTTTAGCATTATGGGGATAAACACCTTAGGTCCAATCGCCCACCAGTCATTACCATCTCAATGTATGGAAGAACTTACAAGAGGATTAGGAGTGAAGCTTAAGAAAGCAAGAAGATTCATAAATCATTGTTCACTGAACATGCGAAGATTTTTAGAAGTACACCGAACTCCCAAACTTGAACATCCTGGGGATTTCACTCCTGAGCCTCATAGGAAGACTAGAGATTTTACTTTATGTTTGAGCGTATTGTCGGCATATTTTCTGGTTTCTTTCAGGATTGGTTATCAGTTATCATGTTTCTTTGCGGATATTGTCGAACAACTCAAAAATAAGGCTAACCCGGTCCCTACAATACTCGTCAAAACTTTTGAGGGATTATCCAATGTGAATGCACAAAAAGGGTTATGATTTTTAGGAAGCCCACACTTGCTTTATATATGGTTGTGTGTTCTCACGAATAAAAAAAAAAAGTAAATGGGATAAATTCACAGAAAAAGAGACATTGGTTGATTTTACATCCGTAGAAGATTGGAAAAATTGGCTCTCAAATTTGATTGCCCGGGACATTAATTGGGACAGATTTGAATTGAAGACAGGAGAGGATATCATGTTCGTTTCAAAAGGTTATGATCATGTAAGGCTTATCGGGCTGTTGAATACAACTTTTTATTACTGAAATTGCCTCGACCCATTTTCACTAAATAGTGGATAGGGTCCAATTTATTAAATGGGGGACTTTTGAGAAATGGGAGTCGCCACCTAGTTTAGGTCTAGGAACCATAAATAACTCCAAATGGATATGGGTCGATCCACGGATCAAAGAGATGGGTAAGGGGTTAGATTACCGATTTCAGAAGGTATTAGGCACTGAACCCGCCAGATCAACATGATCGGTCTCTACTACGATCCAAAACTAAGTTATGGTCAATAGGGAAAGACTATGATCAAGGCTAGGTCTAATCATCATCATCAGTTTATGTCAGGTTTGCCAAACAAATCTTATGGCTAAAATTATCCCAATCCTTACATGTTTATTCTTTGAATTCCACAAAATATAAAAAGGTTTAAAAAAATCCTAATTAGCTCCATGATCTAAAATCAATTAAGAGATTCCACATGCAAGTATTTTCCAAACTGTCCAAAGTAGAAACTGCCAAATTGGAACTCAAAGAATTTCCAAATTGGGAATCTGAAGTTCCCCAAATTATAATTCAAAAATATATGTTAAATTCCCAAATTAGAAATTTAAAAGATGCATCCTCCAAAATAGCAAATTTCAAGAAATTTAAAATTTAAAATTAGAAACTTCCAAATTTCCATGACTGTGAACCTTTTAAATATAAAAATGCAAAATCTTCTAAATTGGAAAATTGTTAAAATATGAAATTTCTAAATTAGAAACCTATGAATATATTCTCCTAAAATAGAAAACTATGCAATCCCATATTAGAAAGTTTCCAAGTATGCGTTTTCCGATGATCCACAAATAATTTTCAAAAAGGAGAATTATATAAACATGAAGTCCCAAATTAGAAGTTTACAAACTGAATTCTTCCAAAATAGAAAGTTATGCAATTTCCATATTAGAAACTTCCAAATATCGATTTTTCAAAACAAAAGTAGGAATAGGAATTTTCGAATTAGAAAATTGTGAATTTATGAAGAATTATCAAAGTGGAGATTAACAAAATAGCAATGAAAAATTCCACATCTTCATGCTTACCAAATTGGAGATTGACAAATACTAATGCATACAAAATATTGGAGATCGACAAACACCAATGCATACAAAATTTTCAAACTCAAATGGTTCTCAAATCGACTCAAACGAGCAAGCATCTGTGACCATCAATTTTTCCAAAGCAACTATCATCCAATGACATGTATACTCATCATGCTAAAAATATATCATCACAAACTCATTGTAAAAAGTCGTATAGAACCATTATGCTCAAATACAAAGATCATGTCATCACAAGTTCATAAAAAAAAAAAGCATAAAAAAATAAAATAAAAATAAAGACAAAAGCAAAACAAATTCTTTCCTAATCCTATCAATATGCAAAAAATACAAAAAATATATAAACAAAATATCCTCCTAACCCCCTATTGAGATGCAAAAACAAATAAAGACCTAGAAAAGTACCCAAGAAATTATTCTAATCCCATCAACATGCAAAAAAATAAAAAATTGAACAAAACATAAAAAAATAATTCCTAAAATGATCAGCCTAACCGTATCAATAAAAAAAACATAAAAATTACATAAAATAGGAAATACCCTCCTAGTCCTACCACGATAAAAATATAAAAACACATACATAGAAAAATACAATCAAATCCTATGCGATATGCAAAAATAAACAAAAATAAATAAAATAAAAGTAAACTTACCTACTGAATCGAGAATAATGGGTTGATTCCTTCAGGTAGGACTCGAAGACCCGTGAATACTGGCGAGAGCAAGGACAGTGACATGGACACCTTGATACGCATTATACTGATGTTGTGACAACAACACAAAGAGTCTGAGCCGAGAAGCGACGGTATTATGTGCAAAAAGGACAATGGCTGAGAGAGACAACTACTGGGACACTGATTGGAGATGAAGGCTAGAAAAGGTGTTGCTGGACAGCAAGTCTAGGGGTTGCAGATTTAATGGGGAAGAAGAAGAAGGTGTTGCAGTGAAGTGAGAAAGATGAAGATGGCTATTGCAGGTGAGGACTATAGTGACGTTCTTCTTGTAGAGAGAAATAGAGAGAACCTGTTGGGCGTTGGGCAGTAAGGAATAGAGACAAAGGAGGGTTGAGGCGTTAGGTATTGCAGTAACGAGTTGAACAAGGGGGCTGGGCAGCAAGGTTGCAAAAATGATGGATTGCAGCAAGGCATCCTCTCTTATTTTCTCTTCTTTTTCTCTCTTTGTTTTATTGAGATGTTGTAATGGAGATGTGAGAGAGATGAGGGAGATGAAGTCGAGCTCAGCCGAGAAGCGGAGAAGAGCCGTGTTTTTTAGAGAAGAAGCCCTTTCTCATGTTGGAGTAAAAATGGGTTGGCTATCTTGCAGAACGTGAGGGCTGAGAGTTGAGGCATTAATGTTGTGGGCTATGTTAGGTGAGTGGAAGGGATGAAATGCAATGGAACCGTTGGAGAAGAGAATAAGAGAAGATGAACAAGGAGAGAGAGAGAGAGAGGTCTGTGAGCCAGCCCAAAGAGAAGAGAACATGGAGAGGTTTGTGTCTAGCCGAAGCTGAGAGCCGACTAGGTGTGCTATAGAGGGCATTCTAGAGAGAGAGGAGAGCTATAGAAGAGAGAGGGCTAAGAATGCAAAGAGAGAGACGAAGGAGAAACTCTTTCTTTCTTCTTCTTTCTCACTGTTCCTTTCTTCTTCCTTTCTTTGTTGCTGTCCAAGAGGACGTGAAGGAGAGAAGAGGGAGATGGCGGGGGGGGGGGGGGGGGGGGGGGGGCTGTTATAGAACTTGAGAATGAGTAGAGGAGAGGGAGAGACGAAGGAGAGAGAGAGTCGAGAGTGCCAGCCCCCAGGAGAAGAGGAAGAAGAAGACGTCAAGAGCCAACTTTTATAGAACATAGTTTCTATTTTGATTATCTTTCTAATTCTTTTATTTCTCTTTCCTTTTTATTTATTACACGTCCTTTTGGAATATGATGGTGGGGCAATCCCACACTAATTGTAGTTCATTAATTCTTCTATGCTTACGTCTTGATTGGTTGATTTGATTTAAAAAATTTTGTTTTAAATTTGATTTCAATTTTTAGTTTGAGTTTTAATCGACCATTTGATTTATTAGTTTTGTCGATCGATTTGAATTTGTGGTTGAGTTTTACTTTCAATTTAATTGGTTGGTGAGAGTCTGATTTCAATTTTAATTCGTTCGACGATTTTAGTTTGATTTTGATTTGGATTTAATTTCTAATTTTAATCGTTTGATTTTGAATTATATTAGATTTTAATTGTTTAATTGTTTAATTGTTTAATTTTGAATTAGATTTTAACTGTTTAATTTTGAATTAAATTTTAAGTTTTAATTGTTTAATTTTAATTTAATTTTAATTTTTATTATATTTTCCTAAGGATCGAGATCTCTAAGTTGAGTTTTGAGGTCGAGCGGCATTTTAATCATTTTTATGACTTGTCCTAAATTTCTTTATTTTCGTCAATTTGGGTCTCGTTAGACTCGAAATCATGTTCTGAGTACAATGGAGGTATTTTTGAAGTCTTTCGGAAGTCCAAAGTTTATGAAGGGTATTTTCGTCATTTTGTCAATTTTTGCGGATTTTTACGAATTTTAACGTGAGGTTTCTTTCAGTCCCAACGTGATTATTTCTATGTTTCAAATTCGCATTTTCCTAGCGTAGCGAGATCTCTAAGTTATCGAACTGTGTATCGAACCTAAAGCGTTAATTGCTTGCTAAATCGAATGTAAAGTGTAACGATCCTAAACGTGCGTAAGTTTCTATGTCGAGTCGTAACAAGTAGGAAAGATGAAAAGAGTGGAAACAGAAGGAATCAGGGACAGTACTCACAAACCTTCAAGTTCTTTGTAATCATCATCAGGAATTCACGGTAACCAGGTAACGAATTGTCGAATTAGGTAGATGCAAAAATGGGGTGTCTACAATTGCTCAGTGATGATACCAAGACATATAGGACTCCCTTCATGGATCCTAGTGCACCCGAGAAATCAACATCCCATTAAAAGACTAAACATGCAATTGGTGAAAAATATAGCTACAGCTTGGGATCAGTGATCATTTGTGGAATTGGAAGATTAACAAGCATTCAATAAGCAGAAAAGATGAGCAGAAGAACATGTCTGAAAAAGTAGGGTCCTAGATCGAGTCGCTTTTGCTTTTTGTAATGAGAGAAGAGTCTCCTCATTTCTTTTGTGTTGAATTTGATTACACATGCTTAATTTGTCTCATGCCAAATTTTTTCTACAAAAACAATTTAGAAATTATTCTGAACTTTAATGCAAAGTTTCTCTAAATGGGGTCTTAATTGATAATAAATCACCTCGTTAGATATAAGCTTGATCAGTACATCTCATCAATTATAAAAAAAAAGGGTAATAATAAAAGAGCATGCTATCAAGAGGGATAATTTATCCACTACCAATTCTTAATTCACCTTTGATGGGGTTTCAAGATATTATTGTATCCAAACTCAAACGTCCACCATTTAGTTGGAGTCGAGAGTCAGGTAGATTAAGACAAACATCAACACCAAGTAAATTGTCATAAATGGCCTCAGAACCTCTCAACATTGCTTAATTGTTTCCTAAAGATCACCATGCCTTAGTCGTATTGACTGAAAGCGGTGTCTTAAGTTCTCAGTTTGTAATCAAACTCATTGTGGGTACTTGTTTTAATTTTTTGCAAGTTACATGACTTAGTTTAAATCTAGTTTCCTTTATCAATTCCGTAATGCCTTATTTTCATTAGATCGAGTCTAGCCCTTTTATTTTTGTAGAGTCGAGCCAGTTTGTCGAACCTACAATGGTATCTGTCGCCCCATTTGAACTTAACGGAATAAAAAAAAATTTGAATACCTCGAGCGCATTAACGAATTAATTAATAATCTTGCTTCATGAGAGGGTCCTTTAATGAGGAACCCCCTTTTGAGTTAATTACATTACTTGTACTAGAAGACAAAGGTTGGGCTCAACCTCTAATCAAGGAAGACAAGGTCATTGACCTCGGGACAAAAAATAATTCCCAAGAAATTCAAATTGGAATTAACTTATCCCCAGAAGAACATAAGGAGATGATGGATTTGTTTAGAAAATTCAAAAGACTTGTTCGCGTGGTACTATGAGGATATGTTGGTTTAACTTGGGTGTTATATAACACAAGATAGATACTTACCCTATGAAACAGGAATGCCACACACAAAGCCAAAAAAGAATCACATAATCAGAGGACAAATATTAACGCTGGATTTCTCAAAATAACAAGGCACCCAGAAAGTTTATTATTGAGGCAGATAACAAGAAATTGGAAACCATCATCATGAAAATATATGAAAAACATCGAGATCGACAAGAGAAATTTTCTTTCGCACCCTCAGCATGTCAAACTTTGACTCAGTTCTCTATGCGGACTACTCAAGGTTCTATGTTATGCAGCCTGAAAGGAAGTTTTTGAAATAAAAATTTTGTTTCTTAAAGTGTGAATAAAAAGTCAATCGTCAAAAGCGAATTGGATTTATTGCCATGAATCATTTGTGTTATGATAAGAAAGTGAAGATGCGGGACAAGCAAGTTGAAGATTTAGCCTTCAAAGGAAATCTAGCAATTATCTCCAACCCAATAAAGAAAATGCAAATCCAATAGGGAAGGTCCTTTCGTCACTAAGATAAGATTGCTTGGCAAAACTATCAAACTTCAAAGATCTTAACAATGCCAAAATGCTAAAATCATTCAACCTTGGCCAGATTGAGTGGTACTATGTTTAAGGAGGCCATCTTTGGCTAAACCAATTTTCTAGTTACCTAGCTTAACATCTCCTTCTTCAGCCTTTAAAAAAAATTACATTTTTCTTTCTCAATCTGATCATCCAACTTAGGGGAGGGAAAGTGTTTGAACTACATTTTGGTTTGATCCCAAAATTCTGGGGTACGTAGGCAACTTGAGAAATTACATCAGGCCCAATCACACCAAATAAAATAAAACAAATACTCCCCCAGAAATAGACAAAAAAAATCTAAAGAAAAAAATATTGTCTAAATGGGGAAGAAAAGTCAGAAGGAAAGAAATCAAAGATATTTTCAAATTAGGGAAGAAAATCCAAAGAAAAAAATTAAAAGAGATGCCACACAAGGGACATTTGGGTTTTGAGCCTTAAGTTTCCTTTCTTTTTTACCCTACTCCTAAGCCCACCTATATAAGTCCACCTAAGTATTGCATGGAAAGGTCGAGGAAAATAACAGGAAATATGAAATAGTAGCTCCGGACGTTCAAAAGAAAATTTAAAAAAAAAAAAAAAAAAAAAAGCTTGCTAAGTTGAAAACCTGAAAGGGTAACTTAGGCAAAAATTAAGGCAAGCTCGCAAGGTTGAAAATTTAAAAGAACGGCTTTGGTAACAATCAGAGAAAAGAAAAAAAGAGAAAAATGATAAGATCACTAGATTGAAAATCTGAAAAAGCGATCTAAGCAAAAGTTAGAGCAATCAAGGGAAAATCTTAGTCAAGTTGAGAATTTAAAAGGTGGTCAAAGCCAAAACATTAAAAGTTAGACGGGCAAAGTTTCATCGACTTCGAGGTAAATAATTAATCATCGTACAATCAATACTTGGTTTGAACCAAATATAAATTTAGTGGATACAAGTATCTCGTCTATGATTGATCTGAAGAGTTTCACGTCCCCAAGTAAATTGATAGGGATAAATAACATATTTTATAATGAATTTTAGAAAGAAATATTTTGTTCCAATTTCTTTGAGCCTGACTTAAAATCTTCAATATAAAAAGTCAAAATTAAATGTTTAACCTTTATTGCACTTGTGATAATCAAAGATTTCAAACTTTCATAATAGGGGCACTTCTCTTTTCTAAAAAGTGTAGTTTCCCCCTCACACTTGGGGCATTCGTTTTCAAACTATGTTCAATTATCTCCAGTGTATTGTTTCTTGTTAAACTAGGGGCATTTTGTTCTGAAACTTGATCAATTTCAATCCCAAAGGATAAGATTAACCTTGAATTAAAAGTTACCCACTGTATAACGATTCTTGAAAAACACCTAAGGTTCAAAAGAAGTTAAAATGTTGGCCTGAGATTCAAATTTTGTGAAAATAGACCTATCGGGACCCGTCTTGGATTTTGCTCAGACCCACTGAGATCAACCTAGGAGTTTGCTTAAACACCACCGAGGGTTTTCTCGAATTTTGGTCAGATATCGTCGACTCAGATTTTGCTCGGATACCACCGAGGGTTTTCTCTAATTTTGCTCAAATACTACTGAGGGTTTTCTCGGATTTTGTTCAAATTTTGCTCAGATGCTGGCGAGGATTTTCTTGAATTTTGCTCAGATACCACCGAGGGTTTTCTCAGATTATACTCAAATACCATTGGGGGCTTTTCTTGGATTATGCTCAAATTTTGCTAAAATACTGTTGAGGGTTTTCTCAGATTATCCTCGGATTTTGCTCAAATACTATCGAGGGGATTATGCTTAGATACCACCGAGGGTTTTCTCAGATTTTGCTTAGATACTACCGGAGTTTTTTTGGATTATGCTCAGATACAGCCAAGGGTTTTCTCGAATTTTACTCAGATACCGTCGAGGATTTTCTCGAATTTTGCTCAGATACCGTCGAGGGTTTTCTCAGATTTGTTCAGATACCATCGGGGGTTTTCTCGAATTATGCTCAGATATTGAGGAGGGTTTTCTCAGATTTTACTCAAATACCACTGAGGGTCTTCTCGGATTATGTTCAAATACCATCGAGAGTTTTCTCGGGTTTCGCTCTGATATCGTCGAGGGTTTTCTCAAATACAGCCAAGGGTTTTTTAGGATTTTGCTCAGATACTACTGAGGGTTTGTCGAATTTTGCTCAGATACCGTCGGGGGTTTTCTCGGATTATGCTCAGATACCACCGAAGGTTTTCACGGATTATGCTCAATTTGTGCTCAGATTATGCTCAGTTACGCTCAGTTATGTTCAGTGTCGCTCAAATCTTATGTTGACCTTACGCAATTATTTATTATTAAGTTTATTACCCTCCCAACATGAATGTGCATAATGGAGGTGTGTTTTATCAAAATCATCACTACACAATTGCACACACGTGCACTCGCATTGCATTTGCATCGGTCAAGGAGAATTCTTAGAAATTCAAAGATTTAACATTTTTAGTCTATGGAGAACTTACCCTCAAGGATCTGGACGCTTCAACAAATTACCTAATCAGGCTGCAAAATGAGTTGTCACTAGTTTTGGCATTAGATGTCGCACTATCTACCACAATAGATTGGCCATATAATTTGTTTATACCCTTTGCCAAAGAGAGACATCTGTAAACACCCCATTTTTGCATCAGCCTAATTCAATGATTCGTTACCCAACTGCCATGAATTCCTAATGATGAGTGTAAAGAACTCAAAGGCTTGTGAGTACTGTCCCTGATTTCTTCTGTTTCTAGTCTTTTCACCCCCTACTTGCTACAACTCGATGTAGAAATTTACGCACGCTTAGGATTTTTACACCTTACACTCGATCTAGCAAAGCACGTATGCTTAGGTTTGATACATAGTTCGATAACTTAGAGACCTTGCTATGCTAGAAAAACATTACTTTAAAACTTAGAAATAATCACGTTGGGACTGAAAAAAACCTCATGCCAAAATTCGTAAAAATTTGCAAAAATTGACAAAATGACGAATATACCCATCATAAATTTTGAACCACCAAAAAATATCGAAAGCACCTCCATTGCACTTAGAATATGATTTGGAATCTAACAGGATCCAAATCGGTGAAAACATAGAAACTTAGGAAAAATCACAAAAATGATCGAAATGCCCCTTAATGTCCATTTCTAACTTAGAGACTCTGATCCTTAGAAAAACGATAAAAAAAATTTGAAATCAAATTTAAAAGCTAATCTAATAAAAACCAATTTCAAATTAAAAATCAAACAATCAAAATTAAAAATTCAAACTCAAATTAAAATTAAAAATAAAAAATAAAATCCAATCGAGCAACTAATTAAAATTAAAATTAAAATAAAATTTAATCAAATTCCAACTGACTAATTAAATTCTTATTAAAATTTATTCACAAATTCAAATCAATCGAGCAAATAAAATCTAAATCTAATGGCCAATCAAAATTCAAACTAAAAATCAAAGTCCAATAAAAAAATTTAAATCAATAAAACTCAAACACAAAATTAATCAACCAATAAAACTCAAAAACAAGATGAATAAATCAATAAAACTCAAAACAAAAATTTATCAACCAACGGAAGCAAAATTAAATTTACCAATAGCAACCCATCGACGGAGGGCTATCGTGGTATGAGTAGCGTGGGATCGCTACTCCCATTCTCCCAAAAGGTAAAAAGAAAGAAAAACGTGTGAAAAGGAAAAAGAAACAAAATCTTTCAAAATAGAAACATGGTTTCTGTTTAAGCATAGAAGTTAGAAAGAGAGCTCCCCCTTCGATTTTGGGTTTCATTCTCTACCTTTGACTGAGCTCTCATCTCCCTCCGCTACCTCTCACGTTCTGCAACTCTCCCCACCCTCTTCTTCTTCAGAACTCCATTGCAACACAGCTATCCCTTCAAAACGTGGCTGGTGCAGCCATCTGGTACCCCTCTCTCTTGACGTTTTTTATCCTCCAATTGTTCCACTGCAGTGCACCCCCTGCTACATTCATCACCTCGGACGCCCTCCTCTCTCATTCTCTGCCTTCCTCTTTCTATCATATCTTCTGCATCAGCCAATCCACCTCACGTTCTAGCATACTTACAATGCCCTCATAGCACTACTACACTCATTGCTGCATTCATCTCTCCGCCCACCAGCTCCTTCAACACCCTCTGTTCTTTCTATCACGTTTTACTGCAGCACAACCCCCCTTGCTGCCCTCTTACCACATTCATCACTATATTTGGCTTGCTGCCTCTTTGCTGCACTAGTCTCCATCTTCAACTCCCAGCGGCAACAAGGTCCATTGCAGTCCCCTTTGCTGCCTTCATTTTCCTCAGCGGATAGTCACAAGTGTTGGAGATCGTACCTGAAGGAATCGACTCCTATCATCTCTCTATATGTAAATTTATTTTTGATTTATTTTATTTTGTTCTTGTTTTCTCCGAGTCCTTCATGGTGCACATTTTTTTTAATATGTATTGATAGGATTAGAGAAATATGATTTATGCATTCTTTTATTATTTTACTTGTGATTTATTTTTGCATATCGATAGGGGTTAGGAACATTTTATGTTCTTATGCCGGTAGGATTAGGAGAATATTTTTCTTTATGTTTTCTTTTATTTATTTATTTATTTTTTTTTTTGGCGTATCGATAGGATTGGTGGGATTTCTTTTATTTTAATATCGATAAGATTAGGAGAATTTGTTTTTTGATATGTATTGCTTTCTATGTTTTTTTTTTTTTGTTTTCTTTTGCATTATGATGAAATTAGGAAAATATTTTTGTATACACTTTTTTTGTTTTCGTTTTTTTTATCATATCGATAGAGTCAGAGGAATATTCTTTGTGCATTTCTTTCATTTTTTTTGTTTTTTAATTTTGCATGTTAATAGGATTGGGAGATTTTTTATTTTTTTTGTTTTGTTACAATCTTTGTGCTCAAATAAAATTTGAATGACTTATGATGATGGTCAAGCTTCTTACGTTGTTTTAGGGTTGGAAAATATGTTTTTATGATGAATTTGTGGTGGATTAAAAATTATTTCATGTGATAATGTATTTCTTAACTTGATGTGATTATTTGGGAAATGTTGAGAATTATGTATGCATGTCCATTCGATTCATTTAAGGGCTAGATAAACGTCGATTTTCCTTCAAATTTGGAAATTCGGTATGCATGGATATTTGTCAATCTCCAAATTGGTAAGCATGATAAAATGAAAATTTTCATTGTTAATTTATAAATTTCCGACTTGGTTATTCATTATAAATTCATAATTTTCTAATACGAGATTCCATATTCATAAAATTCTTCTTTTGGAAAGTTATATTTACGAATCATTGGAAAATCCATATTTGAAACTTCCTAATATGAAATTGCAAAATTTTCTACTTTTGGGGGACATATGTTTATACATTTTTTATTTAAAAATTTCACATTTTAACAATTCCCAATTTAGAAGATTCTGCATCGTCATATTTAGAAAGTTCACGTTCATGGATTTGGAAGTTTCTAATTCGAAAATTTGATATTTTGTGAAATTTTCTATTTTAGAAGAATTCAAATTTTAAACTTTTAATTTGGGGGCTCATCATATATTTTTTGTTTTCTATTTTAGGAAACTTCAAATTCCTAATTTAGAAACTTTGAAAGTCCAAATTTAACAGTTCTCTATTAATAATTTTCTATTTAGAGGATTTTCATGAGTTTTTATCTTGGATGATTTGGAAAATATTTGCATGTAGATTTCTTTTAATTGACTTTGGATAATGGGGCCGAAATTAAGGCTTTTTCAAATCATTCTATTTTGTTTGGAATTTGAGAAATCATGTAATAATTGGAGGATCTGTTTGGGAAATCCGATATAAGTTGATACTGTTGATTGGACCATAGCCTTAACTGTAGTCTTCCCCCATTTACCATAGGTTAGTTTTGAATCGTAATAAAGACCGATCATTTTGATCGGACGAGTTTGGTGCCTAACACCTTCCAAAACCCATAACCTGATCCCTTACCCATCTTTCTGATATGTGGATCAATCCATATCCATTTTGAGTTATTTTTGTTCCAAGACCTAAATTAGGTAGCGACTCCCATTTCTCAAAAAATCCCCATTTACCAATCGGACCCCTTTAAACTATTTAGTGAAAAAGGGTCAAGGCAATTTCAGGCATCTGGATGTTACATCGGATGACAATTTTTTAATAAGTCCGATTTGATCTTTGTTCTTAGATAGATGAACTAGAGAGGATTTGAATAGCCATGTATATATGCATTGTTTAAGCCAATAACTTTCTTTGAATTCTACAAGTTTGTGTTTTTCTCAATCTCTATTTTTCAACTCAACAAATAATTTGAGTGTCTCATAGAAAATCTATGCTTTTACACTATTTTTGAGAGATTGTGTTTACAAGTGTTTGTGTTATTGGTTGTAGGTTTCTTGTAATAAAGAAGACTCTTGAAGCTGAATTGCTGAAAAAGATTGTGAGATTGTTTTCCTTAGTGGTGCTTTTGTAGTAAATGTGAATTTAAATCTAGTTGTTGAGGCCAATGCATGCTACTTCAAATCATTTCGATTTTTTTACTTGATAAGGGTCTAGAATGTGGTTTGTGGAGCCTTAATTGCATAGACTTTATGGGTAAATTATATAATAAATCCCCTAATTATATATAATTCATCATTAGGCCATAATAATTACTGATTTCAATAAAATTATGTATTTTTGCACTAATTATAGTTTTTTCGGGTAACAAGAAAAATCGTAAATTTTCAAAAAGGAATAAAAAAATCTGAAGCATTCACTATGATGACCTAGACCCATTGGGCCTTCATGGATCATGGTGCCGAAGTTGGTAGGGCAACGTGGTGAATATAAAGTGAATTGGTGGCATGGGGATTTTTGAAAAAAGGGAGTTGCCACCTAGTTTAGGTTTAGGAACAAATAATAACTCTAAATGGATATGGATCGGTCTACGGATCAGAGAAACGGGTAAGGGGTCAGATTACGGGTTTCGAAAGGTGTTAGGCACCGAATTTGCCTGATCAAAATGATTGGTCTCTATTACTATTCAAAAATAACCTATGGTCAACGGGGAAGACTATGGCCAAGACTAAGATCTAATCATCATAATCAATTTACATCGGGTTTTCCAAACGAATCTTATAGCTAAGATCCTCCAATTACTACATGATTTTTCAAATTTCGCACGAAATAGAAAGAGTTGAAAAAGCCTTAACTTCGGCCCCATGATCCAAAGTCAATTGAAAAGAATCCACATGCACATATTTTCCAAATTGTTAAAAATAGAAACTCATGAAAATCTTTAAATAGGAAAATTATAAATAGAAACTGTTAAATCGGGACTTATGAAGTTTCTTAATTAGGTATTCGAAGTTTCCTAAATTAGAATTCGAAAAGTATATGATGAGCCCCAAATTAGAAGTTTACAAACTGAATTCTCCCAACATAGAAAGTTTCCAAAGATATCAAATTTTCGAATTAGAAATTTCCAAATCCATGAACATGGACTTTCTAA
Source organism: Akebia trifoliata (assembly GCF_017979445.1). NCBI lineage: Eukaryota > Viridiplantae > Streptophyta > Magnoliopsida > Ranunculales > Lardizabalaceae > Akebia > Akebia trifoliata. The sequence continues at coordinate 69,769 of NW_028236876.1, forward strand.
ATATGAAGATGCAGAATCTATTATAAATTGAGAATTGCTAAAATGTGAAATTTCTAAATTTGAAAATAATGAGCATGTGTCCTCCCAAAATAGAAAAATGATGCAATTTCATAGGATGAAGTTTCAAATATGGATTTTCCAACCATTAGTAAATATAACTTTCAAAAAAAAGAATTTTATGAATATGAAGTCCCAAATTAGAAAATCACAAATTTGCAAGGCATCACCGAATTTGAGATTTACGAGATAATAAGAAAAAAAATTCAGGTAATCATGCTTACCAACTTGGAAATTGATGAACATCTATGCATACCAAATTCCCAAATTTGAATAAAAATCAACGTTCATTTAATTCTTAAATCAATCAAATGGGTATGTATACATAATTCTCAATGTTTCCAAAACAATTATCATCTAACGGCATATGTATTCATCAAATTAGGAAATGCATTATCACATGAAATTATTCTCAAATCATCACAAATCCATTGCAAAAATCATATAGGACCATCATGCTTAAACGCAAAGATCATACCAGGACAATCTCATACAAAGATACAAAAATTAAAAAAAAATAATAATAATAATAATAATAAAAATACAATAAAGATAAGAATGAATACTCTACTAATCCTATCAATCATGCCAAGACAAATAAAACATAGAAAAATACTTTAAAAAGTTCTTCTAATCCTATCAATATGCGAAGACAACTAAAAGACATAAAAAAACATAGAATAAATATTCTCCTAGCCCTATTGAAACGTAAAATGAATAGAAACATGGAAAAAAAAAACCCTACAAGCATTCTTTTAATCCTACCAATGTACGAAGATAAATAAACAATAAAAAAAGAGAAACAATATGCAAAGAAAGCAGATTTTTTCTAACCCTATCGAGGTGCAATAAATAAATAAAAAAACACAAAGAACATATATATAAAAAATATAACAAAATCACCACATAGCATCACGAAAAATCCATCTCGTATCCAAGTTTTATCATGGCACCATAGATTGACACGAAACTTTAATGTGGAGGCAAAGTTGTCATACAAAAAAACAGAGAGGAGAAGCGACAAAGTGCTATAGAGAACGAGGAAGAAAGGTAAGAGCTCACGAAAAATAAAAATAAAATAAACTTACCTATTAGTCCGAGAACGGTGACTTGATCCCTTCAGGTAAAGACGAAGACTTGTGAGTCCTAGTTGCGGCTGCTGCTGCAATGGAAAGGAAGAGTGCTGGAGAGAGGGATGAAACAAAAGATGTTGGGTTATCGTGTTGGGCAACAAGGGGGCGTAGCTGCAGTGAGTCGAAGACGGAGATGAGCACCACCAAGAGGTAGTAAGCTGTTGTTGGGGCATTGAAGATGTTGGCTGGGTAGTAAAACACTTCTGGGGCGTTGGAGGAGGGCTGAGAGAGGGGCTGTAAGGGAGAATGCAGGCAGAGAGGACGTTAGAGAAGAGGGCTGAAAATGTGAGAGAGGGAAAGAGGGCGTTGAAGGGGCTGGCTATGCAGAGAGAAAGAGAGAGAGGTTGCTGGGCGTTGGGCAGCAAGGAACGTGATTGCAGCAATGGACTGTGTTGCAGGTATGCGAAAGACAGAGAGAGATCGTTCAGAGATTTTAATGGAGAAGAAGAAAGAGGCATTGATGCAGCAAACAGTAGAGAAGGAGGCTGGGTGTGCTGTAGGCAATGGAGATGATAGTTATGGAGGGATGACCATGGAGGCAGCAAAGGGGACGGCTGGGCAGAATGGGAGTGCAGGTTCGACGGAGAAGAAGATGTTGAGAGGGAGAAGTGTTCAGTCAAAGGGGAGAAGAGAGCAGAAAGAGTGAGAACGTGAGAAGAAGATGCGAAGAGGTCCTGTTTTAGCTGAAGAGAAGCGGACTTCGGAGAGAGAAATATCTCTCTTTTTATAGAACTCCCTTTCTATTTTCCTTCTCTTTCTAATTCTTTTATTTCTCTCTTTCTTATTTTTATATCCTTTTTTTTTAGAATGATGGTGGGGAGATCCCACGCTACTCATAATTTGTTAATTCTTCGTTGCTTACGTCTTGATTGGTTGATTTTGGCTGTTTTGATTTGAATCTTATGGATCAATTTTTAGTTTGAAAATTTGTTTGTCGATTAATTTTAATTTTAATTTAATTGGTTGACTTAATTTTAATCAAATGCTGTACTTGATACCATCTTTGCCAAACAAGAAATTCCTTTATAGCTAGAGAGCAAGAATTGCTTTAAAAGGGGAAATTGAAACATGTAGAAAGTTAGACATTTCACACAAACAAAACTCTTGAGGTTTTAATGAGATCAATCAAAATTTTGCAGCCAGTCAAATTTTCACCATTCACTTTCAAAATACATCCTCTAGTATAAACCTTTAAAATGATAGTTTATATGTAACTAGCACCAAAAGGGTTGCAACAAACACCAATAAACAGAGAGACTTACTTGCACAGGAAAACTAATTGTGACCTATCATTTGTCTTGTTCTCTAAATGAATACGTCTTTCACTTTCCTCCTTAAACTTGTTTGGAGGAAGACCTTCACATGGGCCTTGAATTAAGCCAACCCTTACAGTGCTAGCATGATTATATTCATACACCTGCAACAGTATAACATCCTATAAACTTCTACATGTAACATATAGAACATTGAACATACTAGTTCAAAAAAAAGCCGCTCATAAAAACAAGAACTAAATAAAAACCTAAGCATTAGATAATGAAAAAGGCTTCATGAAAGGACATAGTAATTGATATGTTACCAATTGTTTAAGTTCAAGAACGTACCTCTTGATGGCCTATTATAGGAAGTTGGATAATCTTTTTCCCTCTTCCTTTATCCGGGCTTGGGACCGGCAATGTAAATGAGTCAATAAAAACTAGTATCAAGTAAGTTTACCATTGGAATATGTAATGATCCAATCAAAGTCAAAACACAACCCTTGTGTCTATGTTATTTTGTTACAACAAGGATGACAAGTAAACAATTATTTCACTTTTTTCTTCTTTCCATTTTTTCTATTTTTATGCATTTATTATGCCTATTAATAAAGATCTTTAAAACGAGACTAATGCATATTACAATCACAATTTAAAAAGAGATCTGATATTGGCACCCCAACTTAAAACAGCTCCGAAATTAACCAATCACTCTTGCTCATTTAATACACATGGCATCAAGCCATTGGTTCATCACCTTGGCACATAAATTTCTAAATAACATATCTATGTTCTGTTTTCAGATAGTCAAGTGTTTTGAATTAATGATTGGGTAATTTATCCATAAATAAATAAAGGAACAATATTCATTAAGCTAACTTCAAATTTTTAGGAAAAAAAAAGCATTCATAATGAAGTTAACAGTTCACCAAAAGATCCATGGACACAAATATATGCAAATAGCCTTCTCAAGCCTTCATACATATAATAATAAAAATCTTACTAATCACAATACCATAATAACAACAACTTTGCTTTCTTTCAACCAGAAGGGGTCCCCCCCAAATCTTGTTAGGAAGACAATGCAACATTCAGTCTTATAAATATATAAATATAATTATAATAGATTGGTGGCAAAGTGGCCTTGCAGCCTCCATTACTAGTCAGTTAGTCATATTCACGGAGCCAGGTAACTTGCTAGAGAGTTTATTGGCTTGCAAGTATCAATATTTTCGTGTGTGTGTTTAGGATTTTCTATGAATCTAATCATAATTGTAAACAACAACTTTTCAAAAATTTGTATAATGTCATTCTTCAATTACACCACAACAATAAGGCAAAGAAGTTAGATAGAGCAGAGAGGTGCTCAAGCATAAAACAGTTTGCTATGTACACACCCAAAAGAAAGCATAGTAGCATGCTTCAGTAAAATCATATTCTTTAGTAGTCTATGGACAACCAGGTACATTTATCAAAAACACAAACACAAAAAGGTCATCAGGTGCAAATTTCGACTAATGAGTTGAATTGGTCATTCACTAGAAGTAAAGGCAAATTCAAGCCCATCAGACACACTAGTAGTGCTAATTCAAGCCTACAATACCCCATCTTTCTCTCTATACTTTACTAGTTAATTTTTGGAATCAACATATTTGGAGCAAAAATAAAGAGATGAAATCAACATATGGCACAAATCTCATCAGACACACTAATATTTTAAGTTTTATAAGATGTTTGTAAGATTAAAAGCAAATTTCAATTAAAAAGATTAAATGTAAGCCAAGGTGCACCACTGACTAGAAGAACATGATAGTTACCGTGAGGAAGTGCATTTGCTGCTGTACTTTTGATTTTTCGTCTACTGTTTCCCAAATTTAGGAGTTCAAGAATCTTATCGGCTGAATGTACCTAAAATTTGGAAGGAAATAGTTACAAGGACTCATTATAAGTAACCTGATCATGGTACCCAGTTGACTAAACCTAAATTGGAAAGAAAAATAGTTATAGATGGAAAAAAAATTGATGAAAGATAAAAAGTTGATCAAATAAGCAAACTAGATCATTTTTATCAAAAGAAAAGTAACAAACTAACTGCCTACTCAATTTCCCTAATTTCCCCTTAGTCACCACTAACTAAATGCCTACTCAATAAAGAAGTTGCCGTATGCAATCTAATAGGAATAATTAAAAATGTGAAGGATACAAAGAGAACATAAAGGAAGAAATTATTGAAAAGAGAATCAAGGGTACCTGTACAATGACAGAGTGGACATAAAAGTTGTGGGGCATAATATTTGCTCCAAGAAGACTCATGAGTGTGAATACACTCTCTCCACTTAATTTTGTTAGCATCCCATTCATGTTAAATGGGATTTCAGGTTGACTAATAAGTACCCCAATCACATAACAAAGCAATACAAAGCCTACTGTGCCTACAAAGAAAATCTCTACCTTACATGTTTCCTGCAACATTGAGTACCAAAAACAACCATTATAGTATGCATACAAGAAAAATTTACTGGCAGTGACATAAAGCAATAATGGTGAAAGAACGTGTTTATTAATGTAAAACTGCACATAGAAAAATTTATTGCAAGAGTAAGCAAGAAGCTTATAATGGAAGAGATGCTTGGCAACAACACCCAATTAGAATAAACTGATAAAAACAATTGCTGCTACACTATGGCTGGTATGACCTTATACATTCAAAAATAGATGGAACAAAAGTAAGGTTATTTATATTATTAGGCACCATGGGTGCTACAACATTCTTTGCTTAGATGGTGTGAATGTGATTTCACGTTCAGAACTCCTAAGGATTAATGAGATTCTAAACCTCCAAGAACTAATGAGACTTTATTTGTATCCTCTACTCACATTTTTTTTTCACAGATTGAGATATTAACAGTATGCATTAAACTTCATTTTTTTTTCATCCCTTGAACCCCTTGTTATACTAAATGCCAACTCTTAACCACTAACCCCACCAAGCAAATACATACATATCTGTTTGTTTTTTCACACTTCAAATACCTAAGTTTTGCTACTAAAGGTGGATATTTCCTACAACTAGCCTGTATTAGTATATAAACTACTAAAATTGTTGCAGATTTGGGAATCTAGTGCCATGTGAGACAAGAACTCTACTTAATTTCTTTTTGGACCCCAAAAGCAATGTTGCACTAAATAAGCCCAGGTAATAAAGAATTAAGCGAAACTTACAATGGAAGAAATGCTTGGACAGGTTCACTTTGGGCATGAACTCCGTAACAATCAATCTCAAAGTACCTTGGCAACAACACCCAATCGGATTTGACAATGTATGGGTAGTTAGAGCCCAACCAGGTGCCTTTGATAAGATTACTCTCCATGGTATTGACTTAACAGGTTCTTTGAAAACACTGTTACTAGAAATAAGCTTCTTTTCTTTGGGACAAAGGTCAGGGTCATCATAAGGTAAGCTGTAAGCCTATGGAATTAGTCACCAAAGAAGAAGTGATTTTAGAAAACTAAACATACAAATATTCAAAGGAAACAGAGCCACCATATTGACAAAAAATGTCGTCCTTGATATTCAGTGGCAATTAAATAGACAATTTGATTGTTAAAGGGTTCTGATGTCATAGTGGTAAGAGAGCTCAATAGGAGATACCTTCCAAACTATACCTTACAAATGAGAGTTACATTCCTTACTTGCTGATATTTATCTATAATGATGTTCTTTGACACGTTTAACACTATTAATCAACTTAATTCACATATATTAGATGATAAACTACCAGATAAATTAAATTGAGGAAGATTCAAAGAAATTACATAGAATCATCAGGAGTACAAACTACACCGATTCAAGTGCAGGGATTTGAATCGGAAGAATTCCAAGTTTGGAGATTGTAATTGTTGTCGATGAGTTTTGATTTGAAATTCAAAATTGAGATTTCTTCTTTGTTTAGTGATCTAACGAAGATGAAACAAAAAAAATATTTAATACTTATACAGAAACAACAGCACAGACTTGTAGATCATGCAAGCAAATCATGTCAAATTAAATGAGACTTTAAAATATAAAAAAAAAAACCTCCACAAACCTCAAATCTGCAGAGCTAGGGTAAAGAATCAGCAACGAGTTGAACTTCTACGACTCTTGTAGAGATGGAAAGCCTAACAAAGACGAAAAAAAGAATGGAAGAGGGAGAGAGAATGAGACACAAGGAGAGAGTGTGAGAGGGTACGAGTATGAAACAAAGGAAGAGAGGGAGATTGATAAAATTTGGGTTCCCTGCAAAAAAATTTTGTCGAGAAAGAAGAACGCGAAACGTTGGCGCCAAAATGGATTGAGATCCATCGGGGTTTTCTCAAGAATGGCCTCTGTTCGTCATCAATTGAAGGCGTTTATGCAAATACTGCCTGCGTTCATCGTCTCTCTTGCTGGCGCTTCACGAAATCGTAGATTATTTTCGCCCTAAAATACGCACAGATTTTTTAGTGAGTGGCTTCTTCTATGAATCGTCGCTGATGTTGTGTCGTGGGAGGCGTTCTCGCTGAAAACACCCCTGTTTCTGCTCAATTGGTGGCGCTTCACAAAACCACCGAGAAAAAAAGCCTCTGAAAGTCGACGCTTTTGTAGTGATTTTGCAATGTTTTTTGACTAAATATCTATTAGAGAGGTCAATGAAGCTAAAACAAAATATAATGCATGAACTTGTTATGAATCTATAATCCTTTAATGTTCTTAATTGATTCATTTTTTATCTATAAGTATTGAATGTTTATTTTAAATTATCGAGAATTCTAATAGTTTAATCTTAGATAAGGTCATGTTAAATCATGCTTAGTTTCGATAATTGAGTTTAGATGTCTATATTTGTTCCTTTGAAAATGAATTATAGTTTTAAATTTTTGTGTATGTTAAACCAAATTCACTTTTCGATCTACGGGCATTAGCTTTGTCTAAGTAGATTGAGATAACCTTTCTTTTATAGTTTCTATATTTCATTAATTTAATTAAATATTTTTAAATTAGTTTTTAATTGGTTACTCATAGTCTTTAATTGGTTTTAAGTTAAAATAATAATTGGATAGTATTGTTTCTATGGATCTACCCTTGCTTGCCAAGGTTTTTATATTTTTGTTCTATTATTCTTATTAATTCATAACTACAATATGAACGATACTCATTTCTAGTTTCTATTGTAATATAAAGATTCATGATAGTTTGATCTTGCTAGACGCTTAAAATTTATTGGTCTGAGATCTCTCAATCTACTATGTTGCCATCTGTATTGAATATTTATTCTCCCATCGAAAACTAAAAACAAAATTTGAAATGTGGAACAAAGCGGATTGAGATAGAAAAAGGAGTCAATTTGAATGGGATTCAAAGGATCGACATGGAGGAAGAGGATGTGGGTAAGGTTTATTCGAAGGATAGAGTTGCTATAGTTAACCTGAGAACAAAGTTTCTAGAAGATCTCCTTAATGGAGGAAATCAACTAGAAGCAAAAATCTAGGATAAGATGATTAAAGAAGGGGACAAACAACACAATTTTTTCACCAAGTGGCAAACTCTAATAGGAGGCGCGACTTTATTTCTAAAATCAATGTAGACGGAGAGCTGGTAGAAGACAAGACCAAGATCAGGGAATCCATTGTGGAGTTTTATCAAACATCTACTTTGAAGAGTTTACTAGTAAAATAGACATTAAGAAAGCCTATGATCATGTTAATTGGAACTTCCTATGGTAGTTAATAAGTTGTATGGGCTTTGGACAAATAGATCGGATGAATAGGAAAATGTGTGACCACGACTTCCTTTTCTAAATTGGTAAATGAGTGTCTGACTAGTTTTTTAGAAAGCTCAAGTGGGTTAAGATAGGGAGACCCTCTTTCTCCTTTCCTCTTCAACATTGTGGTGGAAACCTTGGGTAGGATGATTTCTAGAGCAGTGCATTTAGGGGCTTTACAAGTGTTTGAGGGAGATTCTTTAGGGTTGATGGTTTCGCAATTGCAATTTGCCGATGACGCCCTCATCTTCCTAGATGCGGTGACCGATCAATTTTGCCTATTGAGGGGGCTTTTGGGTTGCTTTGAAGCAGTGCCTGGCTTGCCAATTGATTTGAGGAAATGTAAGATTTTTGCGATTGGGCCAACCCTTGATAAAGATGCTTGGGCAGATTTCTTTGTTTGTCAAGTATAGGCCAGCTTATAAAGCTACAACATTTGTGATTTGGTTGTACAATGTGAGAAAAAACTTGGGTGGGTCGAACGCAAGATACATGTCCAAAGGTGGTAAGTCGACCCTCTCTATCAAGCATCCCAGTCTATTTCCTCTCTCTATTTTCAATTCCTAAGAAGATGGAAGCTCTATTTGAGAAATTGATTACGGACTTCCTTTAGAATGATTGCAAGGGCAATGAGAAATTTTACTTGGTCAATTGGAAGATTGTTTGTCGGACAAAGAAGAAAATTGGTCTTAGAATTAGGAAGCTAAGGCCGATGAATTAAGCTCTCTTGGCAAGTGGTTGTGAAGATTCGGCATGGTTTTTAGAGATATTCATTAAACCAGAAAACGGGGACTTTAACCTTCAAGCCTTAAGAAAAAAAAATAGGATCTTTAGAGAAGTAGAAGATAATGCCAACTGAGTTTTTGATAAAATAATAAAAAGGGTTTTCTACAATTAAGGTGAGGTTGAAAACTATGTATCGGAGATGAGGTTAAATAGATTAAATAATTTACCATAGAGGTTGAAGAGCTTGAACATGACATATTTTGGGCACAAATATCAAAGGTTTTAGGCTAGAGGTTGAGGGTACGGGCATTTAAGTCATTTTACATTAGTCCATAAGAAAAGGCCAAGCTTAAGGGGTCTTATCATCAATTAGAGAACATGGGGTATCTCAAATATTCACCAAAATACAAAGGGGTATGTCTAAATCATCCTTGAAAGTTATTTTATAGCATAATGATTATCATCCAAAAAAAATTAAAGGACTTAACAAAATTGTGTAGAACTGCAAGGAAGGTGGGGGAAATTTTGGAAAAGAAATTAGAAGGGAGTGTATGACTACGAAAATAGAATAGGCTCTCTTAAATTCATTTAAATGGTGTGTAATGACAAAAAGTTGGTGTGGAAATATTCTCTTTCCCTCTAACATGTGGCAGGTTGTTTATGTTGCATCATAGTTGCAAGTTTTACAAAAACAGAATACAATAGCCCCCCACAACATGTCCTACATTACTACTGAGAAACACCATTTTTTTCTTTTTTCATCCTAGCCCTATATTCTTTTTTCCCCTCCCTTTTACTCACAATATAACTTGGTATGCGACTTGAGTGATGTTGTAGCTTCTAGTTGGGACTTTTACGGATATTTCGAGTAAAAAATTTCTTATAGGCCTGGGGGTTTGGGAGGAGGGGTGGCATGGTACTAGTGTATGGGAGATGGGTATCATAAATTATGAATTTTATGCCAAGGAAATTAGACCTGGAAGAAATAACATGACAGATATAATTGATAAAGTTTGGATTTATGAAATGTGAAAATCTGAACCAAATTATACCTTTTAAAGAATTTATGTAAGGAATACATGACTACATGCATCAGGACAATACTCTAGAAAACCTCTTCCTATCTCACCATTCCATCAATCACTTTTATGGAGAGGAAGACCCAATCGGTTGGGATAGTTGTCAGACTAGTTTGCCTTAAGGTTGTGGGATTGGGAGAGGGGTGTGTAATATAATCTCTGATTTCAAAAAACACATCTGATTCAAAGTGGGCAATGATAATCGCATTCCTTTTTTGGGAGGATATAAGATTCCATTGAAATAAGCCTTCCCAACATTTGTTTGCTTTATCAAATAAGAAAAAAAAAATCTTGGTTCTTCCTTCCTAGTTTCTAAAGGTGGAGATAGGTCTTGGGATTTTAGTTTTAGGAGAGGCTTTAACGATTGGGAGATTCAAGAAGTTGCTTCCCTAATGAGCATTATTTCTTCCTATGATTGCGACACCCAGGCAGAAGATTCTAGGATTAGGAAAGGGACCCAATATGATAATTTTTTTGTGAAATCATTTTTTATCAGCATCTTGAGGGGGGAGGGGAGGGAGATGTCCTAGTCAAAGCAATTTGGCATCCTTTGATTCCTTCAAAAATCTCGTTCCTTGTGTGGATTGTGTCCTTGGGTAAACTTTCAACCTTGGATATACTTAGGTATAGGGGTATGTGCGTTGTGAATTCTTGTTCCTTGTGTAAGGCAAGTGGGGAATCAGTGTACCATTTGCTCCCCACTTGTTCATTCATTGCGCTTGTGCAACCTTAGTGTGGTCTCATTTTCCTTATCTGTTCCAGATGTCCTGGTGCACACCTAGGTCAATTATTCAGCTCCTTCCTAGCTGGAGGGCTACAAAGTTGTCTGGTAGAGAGAGGTTTTTTTGGAACTTAGTGCCTTTTGCTATTTATTGGGACTTATGGAAAGAAAGAAAGGGAAGAACAACTTTCTCTTCAAGAAGAGTTTTTCTCGATTATGTACTTTATCTTTTATTGGCGTAAACAAAATAAGGAGTTTGGACTTTACCTTGATTGGTGTAAACAAAATAAAGAGTTTAGGGGTTTTTTTTTCGAAGATTGGTTTTGTTTAGGTGGGATCTTGTGAGTAATAAGAAATTGTAGTCTTTGTATTCTTGAGGCCA